>NW_012106419.1:1686500-1687540 GCF_000951045.1 Mandrillus leucophaeus
TCTGAAACAGCCACTTGGCCACCCTGAAAGATCTGCTCAGCCCTAGGGTCTGGAAAACAGGGAGTGGGAAGAGCACCCAGGTTTATTGGGCATCTCCTATGCCCTGTCTCTTATACACATCTAGATGTGTATAAGAGACAGGTGTAGCTGATGCTCAATAAATATTAAGGGAATAGGCAAGTTACTAACTTGCCAGGGTCTCACAAAATCCTTAAGAGTCAAGGTCCCCTTGTTTATAGTGCCAAGTT
Organism: Mandrillus leucophaeus; assembly: GCF_000951045.1. Lineage (NCBI taxonomy): Eukaryota > Metazoa > Chordata > Mammalia > Primates > Cercopithecidae > Mandrillus > Mandrillus leucophaeus. The sequence goes on from NW_012106419.1 coordinate 1,686,749, forward strand.
CCCTTCAAAATAACTGGATTCCAGTGCATTTTTGCCCTTGTTATTACTGAAGACAGAGCTCACTCCCACGTACCCAGTATCACATGCCCCCACAACACACACCTGGCCTCAGCAAGCATCATTTCCCTTCTTTCCCATCCTGAACACACAGGGGTGCCTCAGCCTCGTGTGGTCATCTTGTGCCTGGGTAGCTTGCAGCCTGCGTAACATCTAGTTTGTTTACTGAGCCTCTCCCTCACCCAGAGACTCCTTAAATCAAAATGGCCTATAAAGAAAAGATTTCAAAAGCAACAAGAGGCTGAGTACTACAAATCCTGTTACTTCAGACCTTACACTTCAGGCCTGAAAACACATGCCTGGAATGTAGGAGTGGCCAGGGCTGAGTGCAGGAAGGAACCGGCCTCCTCTCCACTAGGGGGAGCCATGCCACCCTTTCTCACTCCTGGGTGGACCACACTTGGGCTGTGAAAGGAGGTTAGGTCCCCTCACTCCCTCCAAAGACAATATAAATTGGGATGCTTTTAGAGTCACAGACGAATATGCAGAACTGTAGTTAACTGAAGAGGTTTCCCTAATGACGGTTTTTGACTTCTAAGTGTATCAGGACCAGGCTGGAGCGCAGTGGCACATACTTGGCTGACAGCAACCTCTGCCTCCTGGGTTCAAGTGATTCTCCTGCCTCAGCCTCCCAAGCAGCTGGGACTGCAGGCGCCGGCCACCATGCCCAGCTAATACATCTTTGTATTTTAGTAGAGACGGGGTTTTGCCATGTTGCCCAGGCTGGTCTCAAAC
>NW_012106419.1:1687590-1736255 GCF_000951045.1 Mandrillus leucophaeus
TTTGTATTTTAGTAGAGACGGGGTTTCACCATGTTGCCCAGGCTGGTCTCGAACCCCCGAACTCAAGTGATCCACCCACCTTGGCCTCCCAAAGTGCTGGGATTATAGGCGTGAACCACCGTGCCTGGCTGTGCTCCTTCTCTCTCTAGCGAGGGCTACACCTGCCACCCAGGTGTGTAGACAACGTCCTGATTCTTCTGCCAGTCATCTTGCCCTTCTCAGAAAGAGAATCTGAAATGGAAACCCACTAAAACGTTCAACCAGACAAACATTTTTCTCCAACAAAAATCCCTGTTATTTGCCAAAGGTTCTTGTTGGGGGTTCAGTGGAATTAGAAACAGCTACTCTGTAGCTAATCCAGATAAAGAACGCTTCATTATTCCCTCACCCCTCAGCCTTCTCTGTGTAAGCTCCACGGCTCTGCTTCCCTCAAGGCTCTGTGCTCCCACATCTTGCAGGCCCTGCTCTTAATTCTCTCCCAGTTTTCAGAGAGTAACAAAAGGGAAGTCACCACTCTGCAGCCTTGACTCAGTTCTGAAGTTCCAAAGGCACTGAAAATTGTTACTTAAAGGTGTGAGCTTCCCCAGTTTGTAAAACCTGAAGAGTACTATCCTCTTAACTTAGAACTCAGTCACTGGCAAACCACCGCACTGTGGGAAAGCTAATGCAGCAGTCACTGTAATCCCATCTGGGGCTTGCCCTCAGCTTTGACTTCCTGAGTATAGCAATAAACCAAGTCAATCTCCTATGAGAACTGTTTTGAAGGAAGCAAGGGCATTACGTGACTTAAGTGACCGCATGTGCACACTCTAAGGTGTGCATTTCTTTTTGTTTGTTTGTTTTTTGTAAGGTCTACCTTTCTGTTAGTACCCCTGAAATACGGGACAACAACATCCTCCAGCAAATCCATTTACAGTCCTAAACCAGGGGCAGACGCCTGCCTTCCCACCGCAGGGGAAGCAGGAGCCTCAACCTTGGAACCACTAGAGCTTGGGAAGAGCTGTAACCCAGGGTCTTACCTCCCCCAGACAGCAGGGACCACATTCACATGTGGTGAGCTCACACCTCTCTCCATCACCCCCTGGCCCCCACCCTATGGAATGGAGTAATTCAGACTCTATGTGTTTCCCTGGGACAAAGAGGCATTTATTTCAGTGGGAAGCAAACTTTTTTCATGGGAATACAGCCCTGAATTTTAGAATCAAAGCAGATAAAAAGAAAAGCTTAATTTAAAAATATTTTATAGCTAACTTTTAAGAAATACACTTAAATATACACTTCATGCAGATTATTCATAAATACTGTCTACTTCTAATGAACTGAGAAATTTTACCGAATTACCTTTACCATGAATTCAACTGGAGTTAAGCAAGTAAAATATTCAGACTTTGTTTGTTTGTTTGTTTGTTTTTGAGATAGAGTTTTGCTCTTGTTGCCCAGACTGGAGTGCAATGGTGCCATCTTGGCTCACTGCAACCTCCGCCTCCAGGTTCAAGCAATTCTCCTGCCTCGGCCTCTTGAGTAACTGGGATTACAGGTGCCCACCACCATGCCCGGCTGATTTTTTGTATTTTTATTAGAGACAAGGGTTCACCCAGGCTGGTCTCGAACTCCTAACCTCAGGTGACCCACCCGCCTCGGCCTCCCAAAGTGCTGGGATTACAGGTGTAAGCCACTGCGCCAGGCCAAAATATTCAGACTTTATACGAACTATTGTGTGGTTACTATGTGGCCTAGAACACTGCTAATACTTTACTCACATTACCTCATTGAATCCTTACAACAACCCTCTGAGGGAGGTACTATTATTCTCCCCGTTTTACAGATGAGAAAATTGAAGCATAGAAGTTAAGTCACTTGCCTAAAGTCATAGTGCTAAAAATGGTGGAGCTAGGATGTGAATTCAGGCAGTCTAGCCCCAGTGATCATGTCCTAATTATTCTTCCTAGAATGTGAGAACGCAAATGTGTGATACCATTCACTTTGTGGGAAATAATAGTTTAATGTTTAATCAACATGCATTTACATTAGCCTTTAGTTCACGGGCACCACAATCCTGAATTACAAGCAATAGTGACTCGCTGTCTCCTCATTCCCTCCCCAAATGTGGGACTTGGCCTTATGGCCCAGCTCAAGGTCACGAAGCCTCGTGATCACAGAGTCCATGGTGGAAAGGGCCACCATTTCTTCCTGCAAAAGGATTACAAAACTGAGGTTACCCATCCAGGACTATTTCTTTCCCTCCTACTGCTGACTAAAGGACCACCACTACACCGGGAAAAATAGGAAGCTGGTTACCAGATATGCCAGAACAACAGCTCCACTATTCAGAGCTACTAGCAAGAAGCACAGTCACTGCCATGTCCCTGGCCCTCCTGCCTGAAAGGAAATGGCCAGCCCCAGGGCAGTGCTGGGCAAGCCACAGGCAGTCTGGGGTGAGCCCTGAAGCCCATTTCTCTGAAACAGCCACTTGGCCACCCTGAAAGATCTGCTCAGCCCTAGGGTCTGGAAAACAGGGAGTGGGAAGAGCACCCAGGTTTATTGGGCATCTGCTATGCCAGTGTTTGTTCATGATCCCAGTCCCACAAACGGAAGTTGGGTATCATTTCCACGGCAGAAATGAATTCAGCAAGGCTTGGAGAGCTTCAATGATTTCCTCAGCCAGGACACCACAGGGGCAGGGACTGGAACCTTTGTCTACCTTCAAAGCCTTCAATTTGATGCATTTTTCATCATGCCATGCTGTGAACTTTCTTTCTTGAATTTAGCAAAAAGGGTATCTTCATTTTCATTTAGCCCAACAAAGTAAACAGAAACACCAATGAATTGGTATCGGTTTATTTAAAGAAAAACACTTTATGTAAAATTTCAAATTCTAAAAGGGAAAACAAAATAGTTGTAGTAATTATGACAAAGACTAAATATCGATATTGAGTAAAGGCTGCATATATATGGAAAAGAATAACCCAAGACCACTCCAACAGCAAAATGAACAGAAATACCAATCTCTAACCAACGTGGACAACTTTCAACCTCACTATTAATCAAAGAAATGCAAAAATAAAAACAATGTACATTAGCTCTTAAATTGGCAATTAAGAACTTACAGAACACAATGCTGGTCCAAGAACATACTGCTAGTAGAAGTGTAAATTGTTACTATCCTTCTGGAAAGCAATTTAGTAATTTGCACCAAGAGTCATAGATGTGTTTGCACACTCCTTTACCCAGTAATTCAATTTCCTGTCTATGCTCAGGGTCCTCGGAGATTAATTTAAAATATGAAGAAGCTGTACGTGCAGCATAGATACCTTCATCTCTGCACTGCTTATAAGTGGCATAAGCAGAAAGCAGCCTAAATGTCATACAAAGAGGGAATGGCTAATAAATGTTGGTACATTTAGTCAATAAAATATTACCCAGCCATTAAAGATAATGGTGACAGAGTCTACGTAGCAAAATGAAAAAATACAGTTAACTGCAACATTAGGAAAGAATAACTGAGATAAAGATGTTAAAATGTTAAGAGGATATATCAATCAAAATACTGTATACAGTCTCTTCCTATAGGTTTAACATGCTTTGCCATAGTTTCCACTTTCTATTAGGTGATTTTTTTAAAAAAACAAACACATTTGGAATACTCTCGCCTGCTGTGATGGACATTCGCCCACTTGGCGGGTGCTCCCAGGTGGTGAGTTTCCAGAAGTGAGCCTGAAGGGCGGCTCACAGCATCCCTTCTTTCATGCGGTTTCTAGGCAGCGTTTGTGCTGTTTGTGTTCTAACCCTACAAAGGGTACTTTTGTTCCATTAACCACTTGTGGTTTAGCTGCTACACTGAGGGTTATGGGGAAGACCATGCAAACCGAACTGTAGAAGCTTTCAGACTTCTTAAAAACAAAAACCTGCAGACTTTGTTTGTTTTGCATCTCAGGCGCATAGGGTTGCATTTACCATATGTGATAGTTCCTGGCACACCACTAGCACTACCTAGGCAAATGCCCTGTATGTATACATGCTTTTATGTCCCTTTACCCTCACAGCCCACCTCCATTCCCCTCAACCCACAGGCAAACTTTCTAACGGGCTTAAAGTATATCTTTATGTTTACAGGAGTGCTAGAAAAATGTGCATTGTACTTTTCTGAGCACTTATTTTTAACTTATAGAAATATTAGTCTGTGTATCTCATTCTTATTTTTTCCACTAAGTGCTATGTTCTTAACATCCCCCCACACTGATACACGTACAGTTCCTAACTGCTGTGTGATAAATACACTGTGGTACCCTCCCCTACCCAGGGCATTTAATGCTCTGTCCTCTCCCAGCCTGTCACTCTTTCATCCTTTTCTCCTTCACCTCCTCTACTCATCCTGCACATGTGCCCTATATGCATATGGATGAACAATATCAACAGTGTCAAGTGAACAAGATTCAAGTTCTTTAAGTCTCTTAATTTTTTCCTTAGAGAGAAAATTGCACTTGACATTTGTAGTTTTCAAGAATGTATTTTGCAGGTATTTCAAGAAGTCTCTGTGATAACTTTAATAATTAAGAATGTATAGGCTTAAAAATGCCCTTAATTTCCTTCATTCTCCTCCCTTAGACCTATTTTGAAGCAGCTGCTTTTAGAAGGGCCATAAATGGCCACCTAAGACCCCCAAGGTCAGAGTCTAAATTCCAGAGATGTCAGAAGGCGGCTGCTGCAGTTTGATGGCATGATTTTGTAATTTGGTATCACTTAGCTCATACTTTGATCCTAAAATTGACACTCGAAGAGCCATGTATGTCTCAGCAAGTGCACATACCAGGAAAGAACGAAAGGAAGTGGGGGTTTTTGGCAGGGACAGGAGCAGGGGTAATGTCCCCACTGGGCTCTGTGCCCCAGCTGTGACCCCTACCACAATAAAAGCTGTTTATGACTGTAACTCTCTTTAGTCTTGCATTTTATATTCGACAAAGCAGTTTGACACAGACGCCTTCATTTGTGCCTCATAACCACTGTGTGTGGGCCAGAGTGGGTATTCTCAGCTTTGGTTTAGGAGGGAAGGAAAGGCTCAGAGGGACTTCTTAGTCACAAAGGCAGAGAGGAGTGGCAGTGACAGTCCAGCCTCAGTTGATGAGATTGTCCCTTGCCCTCTCCCCACTACTAGAGTGGGCAGCACACTTTGCACTTTGGGAATCAGGTTCCTAGCAGTCTGTGTCTACCAGGGCAACAGTGACTCTTGTCCTAGGGACTTTGTGCCCTGGAGATCGTACTGCTACCAGTTCCTCCCTCCCATGACCTTGGGGAACCATTCAGGGAGGCACCAATGAAAAACAGGAGCCCTAAAGGGCTGGCTCCTCCCTGCTTGTGGTCATCTTTTTACAGAGCTGGAAAAGATCTTAGGAACCTTATCCAGCAGGGTTCTGGCAGGAAACAGATGGCACTCTCAAAATGAGTAATTTGAGGAGACTTTAATAAGGGAACCATTTATAGAAGGGACCAAAGTGCAGTGGTCTGGGACCAGTAACAGTGGCACATTTACATGCCTAGGCCCAAAAGGGTGAGGAAGGAGAGGCTGCTAGACCCCTGAGACAGAGCGCCCTGCAGAGAGGGCTGCCTGCCAGGTGCCCAGACCTTTGGTGATGCCACAGGGTGAAGCCAGGAGAAATCAATACTTCCTCCGATCTCCTGTTAGTGCTCCCCACTGGGCAAAGCACACAATAGGAGCCAGGAAGCAAAGGAGCCCATTCATAGAGTCCCCACTGGTCGGCTTCCAGGGCACAGGGTAGGACAGAGAGTAGATGTGGAGGGCAAACAGAAAACATCCGGTACAAGAACTAACTAACCAAACCCTCCTGACTTGAAATATACTGCGCCTCTGCAGGGGAAAGGCCTGGCCCAGAAAAACTAATGGGTGATTTGCAGAGCTGAGCTGAGAACTCAACCCCTGGGTGCCAGTCCATATTCTTCTCTCCTCTTCATTGGATTTGAGAATATCTTCTCCTATAAGCATGACTCAAACCTTGAAAAATATCAGGCTTTCAAATCAACTGGAAGTTGTTTATTTCTCCTTTATGAATGGTGTATTCCAAAGCTACTTTTCCATGGTACAGTTCCCAATGCCTGTGTTGTTCAGACCTGGACATGGGAGCCAAGGTTCTCACAATCTAAAGAAACCACAACTCGGAATAAAACACCTTGCAGCTGGTAAAGGTATGCAAACACAAGTAGGTCTGGAGAACATGTCTGCACTTCTGCAGTGCCCAGCTGTGGTACAAGGGGGTGGGGGCGGGAAAGGAAGCCTAGCTCAGCCAGTCAGGCCCCTGGCCTTTGTGAACCCAGAGTACTCTCCCAGCCTACTTACATACAGAAATAGCTGTGCATTGACCCACGAGTTGCCCAGGCCTGGAAAAATACTCCAGGATATTTTAAAAATCACATGTTCTTCCAAGCCTTTTAAAACTTGACTGGAGAACTGGCTGGCTAAAAAAAGAATGAATCATTGAGATCCTTTTTGTAGGCATTATCTGAGACGAATTCAAAATCAAAGATCAAAATGTTATTTGACTCTTAATTTCCTTTATATATTCTATAAACCTTGCCCCCTTTATGAAGTAAGGCAGGCATCCCAATAATGGATAACAGGCTTGTATCAGGGAAACTGTGAAAACACTAACAATGATTAATCTTATGTAGATATTAGCATGATAGCTCTGTAACTACAAAATTAAAAACACCAGAGCACTTTTGCTCAGGTTTTTACTTTTTATATTCATTCATTCCATCTCTAAATGTTTTCTGAGTCCCCATGTTTGAAGCTGTGGGCAGAACAAAGTGTAACAAGACTCGGAGAGGCAGTGGGGGTCAAATCACAAAGGAAGGTTCTCCCACCTTCTTCTGTTTCTTGTAGGCAGTGAGGAGGCACTGAAGGCTTCCAAACAGAGGAGTGATTAGACTGAGTCATGTTTTGGCTAGTTACTTGGAAAGATGGACAGGGTGATGATGAGGAGAGCTAGAGGCAGGAAATCTAGTTAGGAGGCTGTTGTAACATTGCATTTAAGAGGCAAGGATGGGCAGGAAAATGACTTTCCCAGATCAGAGAATGAAGTAGCAGAGATTTGGATCAGGTCTGTCTGATGCAACAGGGAGATATGTCCTGGCCATGTGGGAAGAAAGGGACTCCTGGCCACTTACACGTTTTCTCTATAAAAAGGCGGCTGAGCAGAGAGCCACAGGCTGAGCACCAAGGCTCTGGTGGGCTCTGCCATTCCCAGCGTCTAGTCTCAGTCTGGTACTAACAGATACTGATCTTTGGGAGCCCGGAGTGGGCTAGTTCTCTAGCCAGGGAGTTGGAAGGGGAACTCCTGCCCTTGACAGGTGCCCCCATTTCTCATCCAGTGGGTCACCACCTCCTGGTGAGCCAGTTCTCCCTTGTACAGCTCTTCACACTGCGAAGTTCTTTCTCTTTTCAGGTGAGATCAGTACCCTAGGGTCTTCCATCCACTGGGTGGGTCCTTTCCTCAGTGCCTGATAGAATGCCCCACTCCTCCTTCTCCTGGATGCCTACGAAGGGGCCAAGTGCAGACCCTTCCCCAAAGGGAACTAGTGCTAAATAGCCAAGAAAAGAACCCTAAGCAGCTTGGCTCTTCTCAGCAATCTGGCTTTCTTCTCTGCTTCAGGTGCAAATGTCTTAACATAATTAAGTTCAAAGTTTCAGTGAAAGGCTGCTCTGTTCTTCTGGCAGTCTGACAGGCAGCCAGCCCACAGAGCCAACTTTATCCTATAGAATTCTTCATGTTAAGGAGATTTACTATCCAGCCTTCCAGCCTTGGACAGGTTGAAGGAGAAGTCCTGAAGCCACAAGAGCGTGTGGCAGCATCTCGTGAGGAGGGGAGTGCCATCTGGTTATTTTCTGCTTACACTGTAATAGCCGCTGCATGAACTGCTTGAATAAGTCAGTAACCTGGTGGCAGTGGCAGTAAAGGCTGGCCTGGTGAACTGGTACCAGCCAGAAGCAACTGCACATGGACTTGGCAGGAACCCTGTCCTGACAGTGGCCGTCGCTTGACCCACTGTAGCTTCTCTAGGGAAGAGTAGAAATGCAAGGTGGACAAGAAGAGGGACTACTGGGCTTTTGTCGCCAAGAAGCTCTGAGCTTATGCCTGGTACTGTGAAGCCACCTCACAACTCAAATTGAGAGGAGTCCGGCGGGGGTGTGGCAGAGTGCAGTACATCCTTTGCTGACTGTCTGCCTGGACATGTTTGTGATAACCCTTGTGATAGCAAGGACATTCTTGTTTGCCTCCTACATTTGACCCTAAGGTCCCAAGAATTACATAATAACCTAAAGTCACTACTGAGGAGACAGAAGACCCTTATTCATCAGTCCTGCTCAGGTCCTGGTCGATGAACATAAGTTCTCATAATCTGTGTTGCCAGAATCTCTCCCCTACCCCTGCCCCGGCTTCCAAAATCAGCCTCATACCTCAGGGTTCAAAGCTGTTTTGCTGCAGCAGCAGCTGTAATAACAGCAAAAAGAACGCCTCTCAAGTGGGCCGCTGTTTCAAAGTATGTACACACACATTCCCTCATTTGTCCTGACAACTGTCCCTCACCTCTTACTAGCTAGGAATGAAAGGTGTAGCTAACAGCAGCCTCCTTTTCTAATAACAAAGTCTGCCTCAGGAATTCCGGCAATCAGACCTGCTGCCCCTTCCCAAGTCCTCTCCTGCATCTTTTCATAGAACCCATACTTTCCACTGTGCCCTTGCCCTTAGCTTAGAATACCAGTGGGCCAAGGCTTGTGCTTGGCTCTCTAGCTGCCAGATAATGAGAAGCCCACCACCATCTCAAACAGCCTCAAACAGTCTCAAACAACTGAAGCCCACCTGGGACCAGCATCACCATGCTATTCAACTTCAGAACGGTGTTTCTTGGAGCACAGCTCACATACCTTTCACTGTAGATGTTGGCCCCTAGAGTTGTGCAATACTGTGCGTCTGAAACTCTCTGAGTAACGTATTGGAGAGGATGTGGGATCCAGTGAGCACCTGAAACAGCCACAGGCCTGTGCTGAGGAAAGCAGCCACAATGTGTCCTGTAGTTAACTGGTGACTGGTGACCCCTGGGGTGCCTGGTGTAAGACTCTTTCTGACTGCATTGTTGCTCAATGGGAGGCCACTGACCCACCCAAGATGTTACCTCTTTGTTGGGGGTTTGAATGTGAGATGCAGCAGAAGCAGCAGAGACAGCAGTTGGGGTGAGAATACAGACGGAGAAGGAGACACAAGAGGAAGAAGCAGGCAAAGAGATTAGCTTTCCACACCTGGAGGAATCCCTAGGGAGGGGAGTCATGGATGCCCAATTCTAAAATGATGGCATGATGGTAGGTCCTGAGGAGGACTCCTGGCACATCCTGAACAATGAGGTGCCCCCAGGCCCACTGGGAAGTACAGAGACCCATGGGGAATGGACTATTTGTAGCCTTGACCCATACCAAGTTTTCCTCTGTCCTTAGAGATCTACACAAGGAGCTCCCATCCCCTGGGGCAAACTAGGTAACCTTTTGTAGGTTGAAAGAGCTTGACTAGAATAGGGAGATATTATTACCAGAGGAAACTGAGCTTCAAAGAAATGCAATGACTTGCTGACACAGACACTGATGGCTGCTGACCCATCAAACACTCACTCTTCTCCCTTCCTAATAGAACTCTGATTCCTCAGGGATGGCAATGTGCCCAGCTAAAGCTTTTCCCTGGCTTACAGACAGATGACCATGAGATATAGTCCTGGCCAATGACATATAATCTGAGAGTTTCGAGAATAGCACTTGCTCTTCTGAAATAGGAATTGCTCCTTCCTCCTTCTCTACTTCTTCCTCCTGCTTGGGCCCCTCAGAGGAGAGGCCTCAGAATGCAGCAGCCATCTTGCAACCATGAAGATGAAAGCCACATGCCAAGGATAGTACAGGCAGGAAGATAAGAGACTGAGTCCCTGATGTCACCATATCAGCCCTGGACTGACTCCGTCCAGAATTATCACTATGTCAGAAAGATAATATCTACATATTTAAGCTACCTGTGGTTGGGTTTTCTGATTTTTGTGTAGCTGAATACCTTTCTGGTTGGATACACCTGCCCAAGTCACAGAGTTGCTGGTAATGGCAGAGCTGCACATCTAACCAAGGTCTGTTCAACTCTAGAGCCTTCCCTGCATATTTCCACTGGATGGTACTACCTCCTGCTCTCAGAACAAGAGGTCTGCAAAGTAAGAAGATGCTGTGGGTAAAGCATATGACATACCATAGTAAATGCACAATAAATATGAGCCATTGTTATTTAGGTCAAGTATTACTATTATTAGGTCTAAGCCACTAATTGCTCATCTGTTTTAGTGCCTTAGACAACAGAGAAATGGCAGCTCACAAAGAGGTGTCTCTGTTTCTGAGGCAGGGAGAATGAGGAAGGGCTAGGTTTTTTGGTTTATAGAGTGACTGGGAGCACAGGGGTTGTGTACTGAGATGGACTACCATTCCCAGAGGCTGCTTGTCCCCCTGGGAAGAACAGCACAGACACAGAGGCCAGAGTGAACCCTGGCATGATCGGTGGATCTGAGTTCTCCCTTCCTGTTCTTGACCTGGACCCAGGTCCCTTTGGAGCATACATAGAAAGTCCTGAGTCCCTGAGATGGGGGCTGAGCAGGTCCAGCTAGGGGCATCAGGCACTCTTGCAAACTCACACATTTCTCTTCCTGCCTAGACTATTAATGATTACTAATATTCTGTAGTCATTAAATATGATGTTCTCAGGCTGGGCGCGGTGGCTCACACCTGTAATCCCAGCATTTTGGGAGGCCGAGGTGGGAGTATCACCTGAGGTCAGGAGTTTGAGACCAGCCTGGCCAACATGGCAAACCCTGTCTCTACTATAAATACAAAAATTAGCCGGTGTGGTGATGTGCGCCTGTAATCCCAGCTACTAGGGAGGTTGAGGCAGGAGAATTGCTTGAACAGGGAGATGGAGGTTGCAGTAAGCCGAGATTGCGCCACTGCACTCCAGCCAGGGCAACAGAGCAAGACTTCATCTAAAAAAAACAGTAATAATAATAATAAATAAATATTCTGTTCTCTAAGGACTTCTAATGACATGTGAAAATTCTCATGGTACACTAAAAAACAGCTGGCATATTAAGCTATAAATGTGAGACAGGTCCCATGGTCTCTTCATGATATTTATCCGTATACATATATAAGAAATTAAAAGCCAAGAAAACTCTTAAAAAGCCAATGATGGTTAACAGTATTACGGATGACTTGTCTTGATCGTTCTATATTTCATAAGATTTCTACAGTTCCTTTAATAACCTTAAGTCCTTATAAATACATTTTTCAAACAATATCACAACTTGTCACACCTTCCCTTTCTTTCTTCAAATCTTTGTATCAATAGAAGCCAAACATTTTCTTCACTGTCAAAATGTGACCCTTAAAATATTAACCTAAAACTTCGAAGCTGATTTGAAGAACTGCTAGTTCTAGTTGTGAATAATGTCAATTCAGGGGTTGTATACATGCTTCATATTAGATATTCCTTCAGCCTAATTCTATTGCCTTCAGTCTGGCCAAACAATTTCCACAATTTGAGTAGATGTATAACATCCTCAGCTACCCAATCTCCAGCTCCACTCCCTCCTCGCTCACACTCAAGCCTTCCTCTCAAGAATGGTGATGATGACATGAACTTCCTTCCTTGGTGCTAACCCAAGGTGTAATTCAATGATAAAGCTCAAAGGCAACAAAAACTCTCATTTTCATGGGAGGCAATATTTCACCGTGATTAAAGACCCCAAGTTGTTTAACCTCTCAGAGTCTCAGTCTTCTCACGGGGAAAACAGAATGACGTGACCTACTTCATGATCTCCCTACTGATCCAAGCTTTCTACAAGTATAAACTTGTAGGTACCATTATTATCTCCATTTTACAGATGAGGAAACTGAGACCCAGAGAAGTTAACTAATTCACCTAAGGTATTTAGAGATAAGCAGCAAAGCTAAGATCTGAGTTCAAAAAGTGTGATTCCAGAGCCCACTCTTTTAACAACTATACCTACTTTGCAATACTCCATTGTAATTGCCTTCATGGCCTGTGACTGCAATTGAAGAGTCTTTGAGACTCAAGGCTCCCTCTGAGTCCTTGCTTGTTTGAGAGCATCTGCAATGTCCTGGCCTCCTCACTTTCTTCTCTGCTATCTTCTCTGATATTCATGCCTTCAGTTTGAGCTTGTCTTCTGACTTTCTGAGCTCAGAATTCTCACTCACCACCACATCATCAGTCTCTCAGTTTCTCAACGCCAAACTCCAGAAGAGGCAGCCTGATTGGCTCCTGTTTTTTGCCTCTGACCACGAGATGGTCATAGTTCAGGCTATGAGTTGGCAGCTCCTGCACATGGGGCTTTCCTTGGACCAGACCCCTGTGGTGGGTAAGAGTGATTATGTGCTACAGACTGCAGCATGGCCCCTTGACCCACAAGAACAGATTTCCTACGATCTCTGGCTTTAGGATGGGCTAGTTACTGAAGGCATGAAAAGTCACTTACAATTTAAATGGTGGCATTCTTCAGGAATGTTTACTCTCTCTCCCTAGGTGAGCTCCTCCATTCCCACGAGTTTAAATATCATCTATATGCCGGTGGGTCTCAAGTTTACATCTCCAGCCAAGACTGTTCCTCTGGGTTCCAGCCCAGGACTTCACTGCCTACTTAGCACTTCTCCCTGGAAGTCCCACAGATATTTCAAACTCTATTTTTCCAAAACAGAAGGGCTGGTATGGCTCTCCGTATATGACCTGATCCTGCTTACTTTTCCAAGTTCATCTCGAGTTTCTTTCCTCCTCATTCACTCACTGGGATCCTGTTGACTCCTGGATCATGCCAAGCATTTTCCTGTTGCAGGGCTTTGGCACCTGCTGTTTTCTTTGCCTAGAATGCTCCTTAATGGTATCTCTCCCCATAAGGTATGAGGCTTCTCTGACCACATAAAACTAGGCCCACCCTGAAATTTTCTATCATGGTTCCCTATTTATAGCTTTCCTAGACCTACATAATCTGTAATTAATTATTTTTTTGCTTCACTTGTGATGGTCTGCCCTTCTCACTATATAGTAAAGCATATGAGGGCAAGAACTCTGTTGTATATCATTGTTGTATGTTACTTGGCACATTAGCAGGTCCTCAGTAAATATCTGCCGAGTGACCAAATAGAATGTGAGTCAAGCAAGCAACAAAAAACATTTTATAAATGGAATACATGCGATCACGTGTGTAAAGCTCTTGGCATGGGGCTTGTAGTAAGCACTCAGTAGATGGCACTAGTAATATTATTATTACTATTGCTAGGTTAAACCATGTGGTATTGCTAATATTTGAACTCTCTTTACCTGCAAAACAGCAACTTAACATGGTCCAACTAATATTGCTATAATTTGGACATGATATGTGGCTTTTAAACATGCTGTCTGCTAACAGCCAGAAAGCATACATTTCAGTACAGTATTCTTAACATGGAACAAAGTTTCTGATGCAGCACTCTTCATTTTCCAGCTAACACAAAGAAGTACCTTTCTCCTCTCACTGGGGCCTAGGCCTAGGGATACATCCTTATCTCTTTGAAGCAGCTCTGATCTGAGACCTTTCATTCTGGGGTTCCCTGAGAGAAGACCCTCTTTGTAAAAGACCCTGGTGCTTCTGAAATTACTCTGGACTCATTCCAGCAATAAATGCGAATATTGACCATCTTTGCCCAGTTCTCAGACGACAAATATATGAAGCACTTGAAGAGTTGTGGCTTTGTGTTCAAATGCTTTTTATGAGGTCAGGGCATGGTCTCTCCCTAATAAGATGAAAAGTGAATAAAAGATAAACACATTTTCTCTATGACAGAGCTCTCTAGTGTATAATCAGCACTTCAAAAATAATCCCACTTGGACTTCTGGAACTAAGTCTAAGCCAGTTATCACACACAACAGCAATGGCAAACTTACTAATGGGAATGCTCTGTGCTACTTTTCTTTCTGTTTTTCTCATGAGAAGTTTGCATTCCCATATCATACAACTTTTTCAGCTTATCAGTCCTTTCTCACTTCAGATGCTTGACCTTAGTCGTCTGAAAATAACAATTTTCCAGCATCCTGCCTTCACTCTTCACACAAGCAGATGTCCATCTAGGCCTGGATGCTTAGAGATGAAAAGCTAACTTTCACCACTCACCCAATGGTTCGATACATTGTTTGGGATTTTTATTTCTGAGACAAAGATTAACACACTTATTACATCAGAGATAATAGAAAGATGGCTGAAAACTCATACAGTAAGAGATTTTCTTTTCAAGAAATGAAATTGTACTGTCCCATAAAATTTTAAGATCCTACTTGCATTTGGAAATTAGCAGAATGATGTAAACGTTCTGTGAAGAGTATCATTTTAAATTGGGAAGAAAATCAATAAGTAAAATAAATTGGGATTATCCAGACTTACCTGAGACATGTGCAGAACTACTAGATCTTCTTGAGAAACTTGGTAAGCTTCCCCCATAGCCCCCATCTAGCTTAACAGCAGTCATTTTTTTCATAACGTGAAAGTTCAATAGCTTAAAATGTTACAGCTGTGAAAAACAACATCACCACACAGCAACAGCTCATGAGCTCTGACACTCTGAATATCGAATCTGTATTACTGTGTATCTTACAGTACAATCCAGACTTTATGAAGAAGAGTTGGCTAACAGAGCAAAATAACAATGCAAGAGGAAATATTTAATCTGTGCAAGAAACAACTCTTTCAAGCAGCCATCAGATCACAGAATGCTGAGCTGAAAGAACTGTGGAAATCCTCTAGTCTAACTCCTTCAAATTAAAGCGCCAGCCTGGGCCCTCTACCAAGAGGATGTGTCTGAAATAAAGCCTCACAGTGAAGGGGAGAGGGGGCTGAGGGGGCAGGGTCCCACCTGAAAGTCCTGCATATCTAAGTATCACACAAATAACTGAATGTTGGCCGGGCATGGTGACTCACGCCTGTAATCCCAATACTTGGGGAGGTTGAGGCAGGAGGATTGCTTGAGCCCAGGAGTTCAAGACCAGCCTGGGAAACAAAGTAAGGCTCTGCTTCTACAGAAAATTTTAAAATTAGCTAGATGTGGTGGTATGTGACTGTAGTTCCAGCTACTCAGGGGTGCTGAGATGGGAAAAACCCTTGAGCCCGGGAGGTTGAAGTTGCAGTAAGCTGTGATCACACCACTGCACTCCAGCCTGGGCCACAAAGCAAGACCCTGTCTCAAAAAAAATTAAAAATAACAAAATAACACAATGTTAAAGCATTCACTTCCCACCCTTGCTGAAAGACACAATGTCTCTTACCTATCTATTGAATAAAACCCAAAACCGGTTTTCAAGGCCCTGGTCTTACCTTTCTAGCTCTTTTTCACATCACTCTAAACATCTACACAGACTCCTTCCTGCACCTTGGATATCCTCCCGCCCCCTTGGTGATGCCCTCTGTCTGGCTGTTCTAAGATACTCCTCTTTCATGCAGCCTCTGTGACTTCTCAAACTTAATATGCACTTACTCTACTGAACAACACCCTAGCATGTCTGTACCTCTCTTAGAGGATGTATCATATTCTGCATTCAATCATTTGTATGTTTTTATTATATCCTTCATTAGGCTGCAAGTTTCCAGAAGGCAGGGAAAACATCTGATTCTTACTGATTGATTATTCCACAGCCCTTTGTTTATAGGAGCTCTTAAGAAACTGAGAACAAATGTGTTCACAACACATTTTTCTTGTCTGTTTATAAAAGCAGATCCCAATGAGGCATCAACTAACTGCATTTCAGGGATTCTGTGTACACGGAACCAAAAAGTACAATTTCACTTCACTTTTTCTGCTCAATATTTTATTCTGTAAATGTTCAAACATACGCCTCTCATTAACTACAGTTCACTATTACTTTTTTTTGAGGTGAAATTTATATTCAGTGAAGTACCCAAATCTTAAGTGTACATTCACTGAGTTTTGACAAATATATATACCTGGGTAAAAACTCTTACTTCTCTATAGGAAACTAGTGTTTTGATTATTTTCCCTCTGCCACAGACTAGGTTTTCCACCCTAGACTGATTCTCCTGGAGAAAATTATAAACTATTAACAAAATACAAAAAATAACTATCTGGAGGCACTGTAAAAAGACAGATAGTAAGCGGATTTCAGAGGGGTGAGAATGACATTTGGAAAATGGAAAAAGATCTAGATATGTTTTTCAATTTTATGGCTTTTAGCCTGGTGTCAGGCTGCCGCCAGTGCCATGCTGCATGGCTAAATCTCCAATAGAAAGCATGTAGTGCTCGGGTGACAGATTTTGGTACAATCACAGCCACTACAAAGTGAAAGGGGGGAATCCAGAAAGTACAGAGCCAGAAAGGGAGAGCCCCAAATTCTATGTAAAAACTGCCCAAATCTTTGGCTGACCCCTGAACTATGCATGCATGGAGCAGACGCTAAGCAACCTAGCTAAGGATAAAATAACTAAGCCAAGAATTGAGGTAGTGCCTCAATTCAGAGACAGAGTTTGTGGTTTTAGCTCAATCACGCTGAATGCTGGCTAAGGCAAAAAACAAAATAAACAATAATAAACAACAACCCCTCACTACCCAGAAAACCTGTACAGAGGAATATAATAGAATCCAGAGTCTCCACAATGTCACAATGCACAATGTCAAAATAAAATCCAGAATTATTTAACATACAAATAGGAAAATGCAACCCATCCTCAAGAAAAAGACAATCAATAGAGATTCCAAGATAACCTAGACAGTGCAATTAGCAGACAAGATTTTTTAAAACAGCTATTATAATTGTGCTCAATGGCATAAAGGAATATAAGAAATATACAGGAAACCTTGGCAGAGAAAGTGTAAGAGAGAACCAACTGCAAGTTCCAGAATTTAAAATATAGTATGTGAAAAATGTTAAAAATCACTGGATGAGCTTAACGGAATAGTGATAACAGAAAAGGTCAGTGAACTTGAAGACAGATTCATAGAAATTATCCAATCTGAACAGAAAGGAAAAAAAGATTGAAAATGAATGAACAGAACCTCAGACCTGTAGGACAACATTGAAAGGTCTATCATAGGTTTAACCGTAGTCCCAGAAGGCAAAGAGAGAGAGAATGGGACAGGAAAAAAACATATATTTTTTAATGGCTGCAAAGTCTTTAAATTTACAGATTTAAGAAGTTCAATAAAGTCTAAGCAACATAAACATAAAGAAAATCAAAGATAAAGAGTAGAAAATCTTGAAAGTAGCCAAAGGAAAATTATACATTACATAAAAGTAACAATTCCAGTGACCACTCACTTCGCATTAGAAACCAAAGATGCCAGGAGATCGTTATAATAGCATCTGGAAAAAAAATCTTGGCTGGGCCTGGTGGTTCACACCTGTAATCCCAGTGCTTTGGGAGGCTGAGGTGGGAGAATTGCTTGAGGCTAAGAGTTTGAGATCAGCCTGGGCAATATAGCTAGACTCCCATCTCTACAAAAAAAATTTTTTTTTTAAAGTTAGCTGGATATGGTGGTGTGTGCCTGTAGTCCCAGCTACTTGAGAGGCTGAGGCAGGTGAATCACTTGAGTCCAGGAGTTCAAGGCTGCAGTGAGCTACGATTGTGCTACTGTACTCCAGCCTGGGTGACACCATAGGACCTTTTCTCTTAAAACAAAACAAAACAAAACAGAACTTCATTCCAGAATTCTATATCCAGTGAAAATATCCTTCAAGTATGAAGGTGAACTTTCCATTAAGTTTACATTACCTTTACATTATCTTTTAGTCAAAACTTTTAATTTTATACTAATGGTCAGCCATGTAGCAGTTTGCAAACCAATTCATACAAACTTCAAAACACGTTTAAGAGTTAAGAGTAATTAAAAATACAGTGTGGGCTGGGGGAAAAAAATCAACAAAACAATCTGTCATCCATTTTTCTTTAATACTGAATAGTGTGCAAGAAGTTACTTTTCTGTAATCTGCTCTAAGACTGAGAATCATTTATACTGGTCTATACTGTCCTGGCTATCTCTTCTTCTTCTTTTTCCACAATTATACCACTAAGAAAATCAAGGAATATTTATACTTACTCCTCTAAACATAATTGAGATACCAAGAAAATCAAGGAATATTTATACTTATTCCTCTAGACATTATTGAGACCTAGAGATAGAATGTAGAACTGACCACTAAACAACCATCTGCTAACCACCTTCAAAATGAAGGGTAGGCAAATGATTAGGCAAAAAGAAAGAAAACAGGCAAGGTACCCTGAAAGGACACATTCAAGTTGGAGAATTAACTGCAAAGGTTGAGACTGAGTCAATATTTGCATTAGAAATCTCAACCTGAATTAACACATTTGTTGAACTTGTTAGCCCAGAAGTAGTTCCCCAGAGAGCTCTGGAAGTGTGATCTCCAGCACATCTGCTCTGACTTTTATGAGTTCTCTTAATACTTTTTAAAGCTGCTGTGAAGTGTTAATTTTTGTTCAAAGAAAGATTACCAAAGAACCTGTTGGTAATACAAAGATTCCCTTCATACTGTTCTTCTGGCCTTCCTTAAACCTAGAAGCTGTTAACATCCCGAGCTGATTGCCAAACACAGTTATTAACTAGCCTCTGACATCCAAACAACAGCTGTGTTCTGTCCTACTAAAGGGCAGCCTCACTCAGACAGTGACTCTCCAAAGGTCAGCTGTGTCCTGCAGCAGGAAGTCCACTCCACGGTTGGTGGCACATGCCAGCACAATGGAACAGCCTATGTTTGTCCCAATTCCCTTTCCTCCCTCTTGGCTAATCTTCACTGGTCATAAATGTTCAGCTTGCCTTGCACAGGAAGTGGGGGCCTTAAACTTCATCCTGCATGTTCACCACTGCTCTCACTCTCAAACTCTTTTCCCTAAAGATCACCTTAGAGCTGCCACTGAAAATGGTGCTGAAGACAAAGGACTAGAAGATAAATTTAAAACACTTGCGTCAAAAGTAAGCACACTTATTAAGTATTTATTGTCAGGCACTGTTCCAGCTTTCTTATACTATTCCCCCATTCCCATAAGGATTGACCCTCCCACTTACAGGTACAGAAAGCACAGCTGCTCAGAGAGTTTAAATGAACTGCTATGGTCACGTGGCTTTGGAGGGACACCATAAGAACATTCAGTTCTCTCTGACTCAAGATTGAGGGTCTTTCTACTCTGGCAACCTTCAGAAGTAGAGACACCTTTTAGAATTCCAACTGGATTAAAAAAAAAAAAACAAAACTTGTCATATTGATGAGAGGTAGATGGAAAGTTGATTTTAAAATTTACTGAAGGAGTAAATGCATAGGAATAGCCAATGCCATTTTAATGATGATGATGCCTTTACAGGTTTGAAAAAATATGTTATAATACTAAAGCATGAAACAGTTGGTATTTGTTTACACACAGTACCTGGCTGATAGTAAGTACTCAATAAATGTTAACTATCATTATTATAATATGTTAGGTGCATTTATATGTATTCCCTCATGTAGCCTTTTAAAATAGTAACACTGTGAGAGCAATTTTATTCCCATTTAACAAATCAGGAAATTGAGGCACAGAGAGTTTCAATAACTTGCTAAAGTAAGTAACTGAGTATCTAGAACCTGAACTAAGTCTGTCTGACTTCAGAGTTAAGGGTGTTAATACAGCACTGATACTAATTATCAAAAGTCTGGGGAACCTAAGTGTTCCTCAGTAGGGAAATGCATAGATGAATTAAGGTGCATTCATATAAAGAATATTCCTGAAAATGTGGCAGATCTATAGGTTCTGATATTAAAAGATGTTTACAATGTATGTCAACAGAAGAAAAAAGTTGTATTGATCTCATTTTTATTAAATGATTATATATGTATTGTTAAAGCTGTTTGTAAAGTACATTAGCACATATGTATGTGTACACACACATATATATGTTGTACAAAGTTGTACAGACAGACATACATGTACACCATCCTTATTCTCTATGGATGGAATTAGGGTGAGGGATGGCAATCCTTTTTAAAACATTTGTTATTGTTTCAACCTGTTACAAGCATGTACTACTTTTATAATAAACAAACAAATTTTAAGAAACTGACTCAGAATCTGAAAAATGAAAGATATTCTTTTAAAAAATACTTCCATTAACAGGTTAAATGACCACTAATTCAAAGTGCAAATGGGTCCTTCCCTACTAGGAGTTGGGTACAACAGTTTCTACTGTAAAATGGTACTCTAAGCCTGCAGTAGAAGAGGACAGTCTGGGTTTTAATGCACACAGTCTCCACAAACAGCTGTGTCCTCGCCTGCAGCTGGCCTGGTGCCCCGCACACCTGTGCGTAGGAGTAGAAAGGCCCTTTCCTTCACAACCACTGCTTTCAGCCAGTGCTGGTCAACAGAGGTAGGGTACAGAGAAGTGAATGGTTGCTTGAATATCACTGTGGTCTGGGTGGTCCAGTTATAACCAGACACACAGTGAGCCCAGACATGGATTATCTGGTCTAGGGTAGATCCCAGGTGTATAAGGTACTGCAGGTCAGCGGTGGTGATATATGGAGAGAAGGTCACTCCCTGGGTAACAGGTAGGGATGGAAGGAAATCTGGTTCATTCTCTGTTCTCTAGACTGATTACTGGATCAAGTAAGCCTAGAACCATGTCCTAACCCCAGTAGGCATGGGAGAGCCTAGTGTGCCCACTGGTTAACTCTACCCTGGGGCTGGTCTAGAGATATACTCTTGTGTCATACTAGGCAAGCTTCAGACAGTAAAGTGGAATTGTCATTTGATGCCATATTCAGCTGGTGGGTGGATTTCAGATAGAATTTCCTTGGAGTTGTCTCAATAACAAGGTGGCAAAACTGTTTTCTAAATCCATCTATGAAGGAAATTTTCTCCTTCCTTCCTCTTTCCTCCCTTCCTGTTGTTAGGTATACACCCCCGCTCAGCCTTATAACCTCATCTGAAACTTGGTATGGCTCTGGCAGGAGACAGCCCAGTTACCTGCCAACAGACAGGGAGGACATCCTGTGATGGGGAGCCTCGGGGCACAGAGCCTGGATCTGATTGAGGATCTGTGCTCCATCTAACACACTGGCGATGCCTGTGGCGGCAAAAGCTTCTCGGATGATACAGGTTTGAGTATTCTATTCACAGTCAAACTTTTAACTTTTACTTTTGTATCAAAACAAACAAAATCACATGGTTTAAATCAAATTGCTGAAAAAAATTTTTTAAACCCACTACTTTGAGGTAAACACATTCAAAGCTTTTAGCTTTTTAAAACCAAACAATATGCTAATACTGTCATTTCTTGATTTCTCTATTTTATCCTTCAACTATTAATTTCCTGTTTAATTGTTTACATTTTAGCTCTTTTGCACATTTTCCCTTCCCATACATATTATAAGAACTCTTCATTAAAAAGCCAAGTTTTGTTTTATTTTCTCTTGTACAACTCCCTTACAGTTAACATTCCCTCTTTAATTCATTTGCTTAATTTTCTATGCATCTATATTCGAACTTTTCCAAATATCCTGCCTTAACTCGGTGTGTGTGTGTGCGCGCATGCATCCATGCATGTATGATTTTCCAAATGGTTGGGTATATCAGATCCTTTCGGAATTCCCAAGTAGCTGGGCCTACACCACTGGGCTTCTCCTGGCTGTTTTCCTGTGTTGGTTTTCTGGCTCCTGGGTTCTGTTTCTCTGTTTTTGATTTATTTCCTCATTTTGATGAAGTACTTATTCTGGTTGTTTCCTAGAAAAAAATCCGCAGGAAGCAAAATTTTCAGTGCTTGCAGATTTTTAAATGTCTTTGTTCTATCTTTACACTTGATTGAAAGTTCAACTGTGTATAAAATTCTAAATGGAAAATAACTTTCCCTAAGAATTTTACTGACTTTATTCTTTCTAGCTTTCAGTACTGATGTTTAAAAACCTGGTAGCATTCAGATTTTCACCAGTTTGTTTGGGACAAGTTTTCCCCCTCCAAAAGCTTTTATGATTATTTCTGGCATTTTGGATGTTGATTATAATGTGCCTAGGTGTGGGTAATTTTTTCCATTCATTGTACTGGGCTCTAGATCGAAAACATCTTTCAAAATAGAGTGTCTTGACCTTCAGTTCTGAAAATTCTCTCACATTATTTCTTTGATAATTTCCTTTTCTCTATTTTCTGTGTTCTTTCTCCCTGGAACTCCTATTAGCCAGATATTGAACCTCCTGGATGTGCCATTTAAAGTTTTTATTTGTTGTTTCTCCCCTATTTTCTGTCTCTTCATGTTTTCATTCTACCTTTCGGAAACCCCCGATTTCATTTTCTAGCCCTTCTATTACATTTTATAATTGTTTAGGGATATTTTTATTTTCTAAGATCTCCTTCTTATCCTCAAACGTGCCAAGTTTTAAAAACTTTATTACAAAAAGCTTCAAACAGTTTGATATCCAAATTAATGCCTTATATATAAGGGCTGGAGGTCAGATCGTGTTATGTCAACATCCTCCCTCTACGGCACAGTGTGGTCCACGTCCTGTAATGAGGAGGGAGTACATGAATAAATAAAAGTCACAGCTAGCTAAGGCCTCCCTGCCTACTGCCTGGTACTCAGCCATCAAGCTAACATTCTGATCTCCCATGCTGCTTGGACAGGCAGCAATAAAAAGAAAATCTTCATTCCAAATTCTGTTATCATTTGTAAATATTAAAATTTCATTTATTTTAAAAGACCCAGAGGTAAGATTATACACTTCAATCCAACTAGGCTTACCTGGGCCTCATCCACTCCCAGAAACTCATTCCACAGCAGTTTCTGGCTAAGCAAAATGGTAGGCTAACAAGTGCTGAGGCAGAACCAAAGCTTTGGCCTGCCCTGGCTGGTGGCAGTGCCCTTTAGCACTCTCCTTACCCCTGGATCTAAAGGCCCCCAGCTATGGTGTCATATCCCAAAAGGTTGGGCAACGACCAAGCTATTCTGGCCACTTCTAGGAGATGAGGATGATGCTAGGCCTAAAGATGGTCCCCCAAACAAACTGGCTTTCTGGTCTCTAAAAGTCTGAGTATTATGTTATGATAAATACTACGTAATCTATGTAAACCAGTCAGTCTTCTTTTAAAGAGATATCATACGACTCAAACGGTGGTCTAAGTATTTTAGTGGTTAGCACACAGGATCACTTGCTGAGTGCTCACGGACCAGCATCTCCTACCCAAAAACAGAAGTAAGCTACTGCAACCTGCTTTCCGGGCTCTCCTTCTTGGGCCTCTAGGGCTCTCCTGTACTTGGAATTTGGAGAATGGCACCACTATGTCTGAGCATCAAGGAAAGCTAACTTGGCAACGTGATACAGGAAGGTGACGCTTTGGCGATACTCTAAGTTGAGTCTTTTACAAAAGTTTGACAAAACATATAAATTCCAGAGTTGACTTCAGCTTTGTATCACCTTAGAGACTGATGCAATCTTCCTTTTGGCTTAAAAACATTATCAAGGAATAAGAAAACATTGGTAATATGACAAATATAAGGCAAACTTTCATTCCTCCCATTGGTGTTAGCCTGACAGTAAATGTCAGGAGATGTTTTTCCTGCTGTCAAGCCATTTATAATGTCACAGGGCATGTGTGGATCCTTCAGACCCAAACTTTATGAAGACTGTAACTGCTGCCATGTCTTTCATCTCGCACAGTCTTCACTCCAACACTCACACATCTTTTCAGAACACCCTCTCCCCCACCTTTGGCTCTGCTCATCTGCGTGGTTGCAGCCTGTTATGTAACTGCCACCTTATCAAAGCACCAAAATGTGGAATTGCTGTATATTTCTTAAATTATGCAAGGCTTGACCTTATTGCTGGGAAATACCTAGCATTTTAAAATTGTCTTTAGAGGTCCAGGCAGCATTTGGAGGAGCTATTACTATATCACTTGTCATTCTTCTGATCTATGCTCATGCAACAAGAAGAGAATTGATAACTTTTAGATTGATAACTGCACAGATGCATAGAGAGTCATCTCTTTACAGTCTAAGTATTTCATCCCAGTTTTCAAGAAATAATTATAACAATAGCAAGCCCTTATTGAACACTTACTATGCGCCAAACACTGTTTTAAGCGCTTCACATGCATAGATTTGTTATCCTTACCACCATCCTGGGAGCTAGGAAATATTTTTATTTTGTAGAATATAATTATTTGTATAGTTTGAGTTCTTGTTTTATAGATGAGGAAACATGTTAAAGGTCACACAGCTAGAAATCGTGGAACTGGGATACAAACCCAGGCAGTGTGCCCCAGAGCCTTGCCCTCATCACTACAAAAACTGCCTCTCTACCTCCTAATCCTGGCCCAGGGCTCCGTGTGCTGGGGTTTGGCAAGCTCAAGGCACATGTTTGGATTGGGTTTACTTGGGTGCAGACAGTTTGGGTTTGGTTTACCTGTGGCGCAGACAGTTGGCAAGCCACACAGGCTAGGCATCCACACTTCAGAAGGTGCTCACAAACACCTTGACAAACAGAGCGTTTCCCACAAGAATTCCACTATGCTCAATATTGTGCCACAGTATGCCCAAGAGTACTTTGAAAAATAACTGCCAGTTTGGCTGAAAAGGTACACAGGCTGCAGTACTGAGCCACTGCCGTGACATCCTGAATGGAAATCTGGTTGTAGAGTAACCCAAACCTATTCCTGAGATGAGAAAGTTTCAGAAAAGCTTCAGTGTCCACAGGGGTGATACCAGCGAGCTCAAAAGAGAAAGCCAAACCAAAGAATGAGCTCTAAAGCAGATTTTCTCAAAGGATGATCTGAAAGCTCTGTGTATCAGGATCATCCAGGGAGGTTTTCTTGGAAATACTCAGGTCTTATCCTAAACCTGCCAAATCAGAGTTTCCCCCTATTGGGCTTAGGAGTGTGGATTTTGAAAATCTCCCCAGGTAAATCTGATATATTCTAAATACTAAGAACCATTGTTTTGGTCTCTGGGGCTTCCTGGCCAGGAATCAGTGAAGAGATATATTATGAATGCAATTTTCAATTCAACAAGTAGCATTCATGTCTGAGAATCAAGGTTCTAGCCTCAGCTCTAATGGATTGCTGGTTGACTTTGGGGATGCCCCTTGGTCTCTCTGAATATCAGGCACCTCATTAGTAAGATCAGGGGAATAGGTTCCACTCAGCTCTACATCCTGTGCTTCTTACCTAAGCCTTTACTGGAACAGAACTAATGTAAATCCTAAAAGGGGTGATCAGATGAGTAACTGGAAGGGCAAAAATCACTATGGGCTAAAGTAAGGTATGGGACCTCAACAACTGGGAGAATCCAGATGGGACTGGTCATTGCGATAGGGCAGACATCCTAGTGAGGGGACAGAGACCCAGATGTGAGGCTGTGAGGAAAGTGAGTCGGGAGGGAAATGGGAAGGCATGTCTAAGTAAAGGGGAAGGTTTGGAAACAAGGGTGGCAAGGTAAGATGGTTCTAGGTTACAGGCACCCTTGAGGGCCAGGGAAGGGATGTGGAATATGATACAATCTAAGAAGAAAAGTGACTAAGGAAAAGTCATGTTTTGGGAAGATGACTTTGGCAGCGGATGTGAAGGGTGGGATGTGAAGGGTGTAGGATGTGAAGGGTGGTGTTCAGGCAGCACTGGGGCTCAGTTAGAGATACTTGGGAACCAGAGCACAAGCTTATTCTAAAAGCAATGTGGCCTTTGTGGCCTTGACCTGAAGCTGTGGCAGTGGGAAATGGAGGGGAGGAACATGTCAACTGGAAAAGCTCCAGGACCCTGAGATTGTGGGTAGTTCTTACGGTTCTTTTGTTTACTTGTTCTGGTTGTTTGCTTGGCTGTAGCTTCAGTTCTCTCTGTAGTAAGCAGACACTACTTTGTGATTAAAAGAAATCTACCATTCGGCATTTCCTTTGGAAAAACTGCATATAAATCTCCACCCCTTTGCAGATCAGCCCTTCCTAGCGCTAGTCTGTCTCTCTTCAGAACCTACTTTCTCACATCTTTTTTCCTGCTCATCTGTACCACAGACCCCTTGTCCCTTTGCTAAGTAGCTTCTGCAGAGCACTCTTCTTTGTTTCCAGATCATTCTTCCTGCCAGTCTCTGGTACTGCAAACCTGGTTCTGCCCTTCAGCCTCTAAGGGAGACTTCTGCCAGGGTCCAGGTTCCTAGCCTTGGGAGAGAAGGTCAGCAAACTTCCTGTTACCCCACAGTGGCTCACACCATGACACTACTAGTTCTCTTCATCAAGCCTTCTCTGAGGAGTCGACCTTCTTTCCATCCTTGAAGACAATCTTTACCTGCCTCAAAATCTTCTTCTCCAAAAGAATTCCTGTCACCTCCCTGGGAAATGCTCCCATCCATGAGGAAGAACACCGAACCTTCCAGCATCACAACCCTCTGACCTTCCCAAATTCTATGATCGTTCCTTTACTTCCATGGTCACCTATTAAACTCCAGGTCGCCCAGAATCCTATAACATGTCAAACTCTGAAACCCCACTTTGACCATCAACTCCTATTCTTTGGCCTCTTGGATATCCATATTCCAACTAATTAATTATCCAGTCCTTGGCACTGTCTCTAATTCACTCTTCTCCCAAGGATTTGGATTCTAAGGCCAATCATTTAAATTGCCCTCATCAATGTCCTGAATTCTGTCATCCTCTGAAGCTCTGTGAAGCCTGCTGGGCCACCCTCCAACTCCATACCAATCATGCTCTGTTGGGCTCCCTTATAAATGCAGGGCTTACAGTTCCAGTAAGGCCTCTGATCAACTCAGCTGCCCACACCCCATCAAATCCCTTTCCTGTTGTCAGTTTTATTGGAGACTCTTATCACTTTCCTCAAGACCCCTGTTCTACTCTGATTTCCCCCACCTCCTGGCAAATGGTCTTACCTCTGATTTCACCAAGAAATTAGAAGCCGTCAGTTATGAACACTCTAATTTTCCCTTCTCTCCAGCTCTGAACTTCTCCATATCTTCAATCATCTTTTCCTCCTTTCTGGAAAGAAATATTGTCCTGCTCCTTTAAGGCTAACTTCTGTGTCTGAGTACAGGCCCTCCTATCTTTCCAAGAGCTTTACTTAGCCGATTACCGCTTCTTTTTTACAGCTCCAAATTCTCCTTCCCTGACTGTTCCTCATGAGGCAACAAAAATGCTTCGACACTCTCCTCCCCTACCACCCTCTCATCTTGCTACTGCTAAGATCTTTAGAAAGTTTTGCTATTTTGGTAGGAATGATGCATGCTCATGCAAACATCTTAAACAATACAGAAGAGCAAAAAGAAAATAACTACTACCCAACATCCTACCACTCACAGATAACTGCTGTTAGAATTTTGATAATCATGGTTCCAAACCATTCTCTATGTACATATTCATTTATATTGATGTATACGCTTCAACACAGACGAGCCTACACTGTATATGCTCTTCTGCAACCCGCTTTTTATAACAATACGTCCCTTGCATTTTTCCATGTCAGTATGCTATGTTTTATAACGTGAAGGCATTCTAGTGAATTTAATTACTTCCTTGCCCCCTACTGATTTTTTTTCAATATTCTTTGCTATTATAGGTAATCCTGTATTGAATATTTCTGCATTTGTGACATTATTTACTTATGGCAAATTCCTTAAAAGGGGTTGTTGGATGAAACATACTCACATTTTATGTTTGATATACACTGTTTTCTAGAAAAGTTGTATAACTTGGAATTCTATCAATAGTGACCATTTCCCTAATCCCTTAAGAACCCTGAGTTTTGTTAATGTTTACAATTTTTACCTAACTAATATCAAGAATGAAAAAGAAAACATTGTTATAGATTCTACAGACATTATAAAGATAAGAGGATATTTTGAGCAACTTTCACTCATTATTTTGAAAAGAGATGAAACGGGCAAATTTCTAGGAAGAAGAAACTTGTCAAAACAAATACAAGAAGAAACAGAAGATCTGAACAATCATGTATCTATTAAGTAAATTAAATCTATATTTGAAAACTCTCCCACAAAGAAACTCTAGGCCCCAAAGGGCTTCACTAAAGTATTCTACTAAGTATTTAAAGAAGAAATAACACCACCCGTTCACAAATTCTGCCAGAGAATAAAATTCCTCAACCTGTTTGAGGCCAGCATAACCTTGATACCAAGATCTCACAACGACATTTAAAGAGAGGAAAATCACAGGTCAACCTCTTTTGAACATGATGATAAAGTCACCAGGACTGTTAAGTACTACAGTGGTTTGTTGCCTACCTTCATAACTGAGAAAAATGCTACGTTTTAGTTAGAGGTCAATGAAAATTAAGATGTAATATTTTTCTAAGTTCATGGACTCCCTGAATTCTATTCATGGACCACTTGGGGACCTGTGGACTCCAGGTTAAAAATTCCTACACTAAAGACACAGCGATAGTGGCAGCCTAGACCACTGGGGAGCCAGTGCTCCAGCCCAAGTGGAAATCCCAACAGTTTAAAGCCTCAGTGGAGCTTCTGTGCTGGGGATGCCACAGGTCTTCAATCACTTTTTCCAACTGGATTTCTTTTAAGATGACTCCTCTTAATACTGCATTTCACATATTTCTTTGTTCTCTTTCCAATATGATTTTACTTTGCTTTGTATAAAGGCCCTGACTAAACATTCAGTTTCTTTATTCCCAAAATAAATTCCCATGATAACAAGGTAGAATGGGCAAATCATTGCTTTGAAGACACTCATACTATTTGGCTACACATTTGTAAATAGAACATGTTAAACCATTTGTGGTTAGAGCACTACACAAAACCAACTTGGCTCCAAACCAAGCATGGAGAACACCGTTTGGAAGGTCACCTTAGAGAAACAATATATATTAAGACTGGGGTCTGACATGGCTCCAGCTTACATACCTGGCACAGCCTGAACTGTCACTGAGCATCACTTGAACCCCCTTTGGAAAGCTCAATTACCAAGTTTTTTGGCAATCTTCTTGAATACTCTCCTACTGGAGGAAAGAACCAACTAAATGTAATAACTGCATTTTTACCTCTTCTTTTGAGTTCATCTCTATGTGAAGGCAGTAATATTTTTAAAATTTTATCCTAATACTCAGCTAGAGTACAGGATTAATTTTTTTTTTTTTTTTTTTTTTGAGACGGAGTCTTGCTCTGTCGCCCAGACCGGAGTGCAGTGGCACGATCTCAGCTCACTGCCAAGCTCTGTCTCCCAGGTTCATGCCATTCTCCTTCCTCAGCCTCTCGAGTAGCTAGGACTACAGGCACCCACCACCATGCCCGGCTAATTTTTTGTATTTTTAGTAGAGACGGGGTTTCACCGTGTTAGCCAGGATGGTCTTGATCTCCTGACCTCGTGATCTGCCTGCCTCAGCCTCCCAAAGTGCTGGGATTACAGGCGTGAGCCACCGCACCTGGCCAGGATTTTGTATTTATATGATCTCTTCTAAACAGGTTTCAGTGCAGCTCCTCAAGAGAGTATATACCTAAAGAGAATCAAAGGACCTATAAGAACTGGCCTCTTTTTATTTCTAATAGTTCCTAGAAAATGAGCACCAAGTTTAATTAAAGAAAGTATCTTATGAAGCTGCTTCTAAGCTGAATCATGAGCAGGTGGGAGCCACAGTACATTTCTTTTGTTGTTTTTTTTATCCCCCTCGAGAGCAAGTAAGCTGCAGTATGTTTCACTAGAATAGTTCCATGGTGTACTGAGCATTTTTCCTGCTGTGAAACGGCCAAATCTGATTGTTAGGCTATACCAGAGGGTCCATAAGCCACTAACATCTTTTGACAAACTCCTTTCTATCTAAAATAGTTTAAGTGGATTCTCTGGTTTGCAACTAAGAACTCTGACCAATACAATGAGATTCAAGCATCTTTAAGAGCCTCCTTAGCACATTTTCCTTCTAAAAAATCTCAAAACTCCATTTTTATTTGGTTATACACCTAGATATAGTGTGTAAGTGGTAAGAGTGAGGTCTATCACTTCTCCCAGAATTTCACAGATAAATACTATTGGATTCTTGACCTTTACAACAAATTTTTTCTCTCACTTCTACTATTTGTAGTACACAAGTGATTATGAAAACGGTCAAGGGTTAACAGCAAGACTCAAGGAAACAGAATGTGTTCTATAAACAACAAAATAACGTGCATTATAAGAAAATGTGGACTATCATCTTGGGTGAGCTTAGAATTTGTTCTGCTAAATGTGCTGCCCATGATAGAGGCAAAAGTGGCATCTTTTGGAAAAATACATCTTTTGAGATGTAAATCTGAAAGGGTTTGTAATAGTCTCCAAATACTATCTAAGCTTCATTTTTACATTGTAGTCAGACAGACTAGGTTTGCCTCCTGGCTCTACTATTTGTTAGGTGCATATCTACATTACAAGCAAGTTACTTAACCTCTTTGAGACTGTTTGCTCAGCTGTAAAATGGAGAAAATAATACCTATATCTTAAGGCTTTTGGAAGATGAAATAAGATATATATATAATATATACATATTACTTGGTACACTGTAGTCATAAAACATGATAGCTTCCATGGCACTTTGTATATATCCTTTTCTTAAAGCACTGTGCTTAAATACCTCAAATACAATGGCAAGGTCTGATTCACACATGCATCCCAAGCACTTGGAATGACTGAATAGCACAGTGGTGCTCAAGAAATGCTTACTGAATAAATAAGAGATAGTATTAATAATCATTAATGTTTATTAAATGCTCATATACTTTGAATGTACTATATATGTATACATGTAATATTATTTAATATTCATATTAACCCTATAAGGTATTTACTACCATGAAATCAAGGCTCAAGGCTCAGAGAGATTAAATAACTTGTCAGAGTTCACGTAATTCTTAAGTGATATAGCTGGGATTCAAATCCAAGCCCGTGTCCTTAAATATTATACTCTACTTGCTGCATCCTGCACAAGCACTGCAGGAAGGTGTCAAGAGAAGGTGATACTTGGGGGGATCTCAGAGGAAAACTAAGCACCTATCAGGTACATAAGGGAAAAGACATCCCAGTAAGAGGAACCAGTATATGTACAGTATACAGTGAAGTGAAAAAACAGTGTTCAGGCTCAACAAGTGGCACAGAAAGAGAATCCCGCATAGGAGGCTCAAAAGGTGGCCTCTGGCCAGACTATGAAGGGTTACGGGCTGTGAAACTCATGTTTTTGGGGTCAGTAAGAAACACTTTTAATCTAACATTTCAGAGCTGTGCTTTAGAAATTTACATCAGCAGCCCCTTGGAGGTCGTCTGGAATGAGAGACCTGATGAGATAGGCAGATAGGTAGAAAAGGATGTTAGCCACTTGTCCAGTCTTTGGCCAACTCTGGGACTCTGGCCATCTCTACGTTATTTTCTACGTAACGTCTTGAAATTGCTGGCAATCAAAGTTGTGATCTCTATATGAACTGGGTTATACTTCCTGAATGAAGACTTCACTCTGAGGAAAGTTTCACCTGATTTATTTACCTGGTGGTGACAGAACTCAAGCCACTGAGAGAAAAAGCTTGGCTCTTCCCTTTTGTTTTGGGTAGTGTAACCACTCTTTGTTTTCTGTAGATTTTTTTTTGATGGCCAGAAAGGTGTCCCACACACCCTCAAGACCCTAGGCCCTCTCTGCAGAGCTGGGGCTTCAGTATGTTTATTTTTGTTTCAGTGACATTCAACTCCCTCATTCTCTTAGACACCCTATCAAGACAGTCATTATTTTCATACTATTGTATAACTATAGTTTAAACTCAAATGCTTATTTATCTTACCTTATGCTTTTGTATTAACTTTCTGCATAAGTATACTCAGTATTAGAAGAAATTCTCAGCCCCAATTTTAAACCTGAAAAAAAGATACACGATACAAAAATCTGTTTAGGTGACTAAAATAAAGAGTGAAGAAAGTCCTAGGTCTTGCCTTTCAGAGTCCCCCTAACTGCAAAATGTAGAATAAATCTGCCCTGACAGATTGTCAAATGCTTTCATCTTCTCTTCTGTTTAAATCATAACCAAAAATTTACTTCTGAGGGAAAGCTGGTACTATCCCAAGTTTAACACTGCTTCATATTAAGGAAAGTGATCAAAATTTAAGGAGAGACTAGAATCCAGAAATAGACCCACACATATATATAGTCATTGATTTTTAATAAAAGTTCAAAGGCAAAACAATGAAGAAAGGATGGTCTTTTCAATAAATGATGCAGAAACTGGACATCCACGTATGCAAATAAACTCCAATCCATGCCTTTTACTTTATCCAAAAGCTAATCCAAAATAGAAACCTCCCTTTCCTTCCCTCAAAAAAGCTTCTGGAGAAAACACAGGAGAAAATTTTTGTAACCTTGGGCTCACAAAGATTTCTCAGATATGACACCATAAGTATGATCCAGAAAAGAAAAAAAAATGATAAACTGGACTTCACCAAATTAGAAATTTCTGATCTTCAAAAGACACTGTTAATACCTCACACTCATGAGAATGGCTACTATTAAAAAACAAAACAAACAAAAAACCAGAAGATAACAAGGTGATGAGGATGTGGAGACACTGAAACCCCTGTGCCCTGTGCACTGTTGGTGGGAATGCTGTGGAAAACAGAATGGAGGTGATATAGTTTGGATGTCTGTCCCCTCCAGATTTCATGTCAAAATGTGATCCTCAATGTTGATGGTGGGGGGCCTGGTGGGAGCTGTTTGGGTCATGGGAGCAGATCCCTCATGAATGGTGCCCTCACGACGGAAATGAGTTATCAGGAGATCTGATTATTGAAGACAGTCTGGGACCTCCTCGCTCTCTCTCTTGCTTCCTCTCTTGCCATCTCCCTTTGCCTTCTGTTGTGACTATAAGCTTCCTGAGGCTACATCAGAAGCCAAGCTGATGTTGGTGCCATGCCTGTACTGCCCGCAGAACAACAAGCCAAATAAAGTGTGTTTCTTTATAAATTACCCATCTCAGATATTCCTTTACAGCAATGCAAAACAGACTAATACAGGAGGTTACTCAAAACAGTACAAACAGAATTACCATATCCAGCAATTCTACTTCTGGATATATACCCCGAAAACGGAAAGCAGAGACTCAAACACCTGTGTTTATAGGAGTATAATTCACAATCACTAAAACATGGAAGCAACACAAGTGTCCATCAACCAGTGAATGGATAAGCAAAGGTGGCATACATATACAATGGACCACTATTCAGCTTTAAAAAGGAAGATAATTCTAACACCTGACACAACATGGATGAACCTTGAGGGCAGTATGCTAAGTGAAGTAAGCCTGTCACAAAAAAAATGCTATATGATTCCACTTATATGAGGTATCTGGAGTAGGCAAATTCACAAAGACAGAAAGCAGAATGGTGGCTGTCAGGGGTTTGGGGCAAGGAGGGAATGGGAGTTATTATTTAATGAGTAGTTTTGTTTTTACAATACGAAAAGAGTTCTGGAGACGAATGGTGGTGATAGCTGCATGGCAATATGAATGTACTTAATACTAATGAATTGTATACTTAAAGTAGTTAATACAATCAATTTTTTTTTTTTTGAGACGGAGTCTCAATCTGTCACCCAGGCTGGAGTGCAGTGGGGCGATCTCGGCTCACTGCAACCTCTGACTCCTGGGTTCAAGTGATTCTCCTGCCTCAGCCTCCTGAGTAGCTGGGATTACAGGCGTGCACTACCAAGCAAGCCTGGCTAATTTTTGTATTTTTAGTAGAGACAGGGTTTCATCATGTTGGTCAGGCTGGTCTCAAACTCCTGACCTCGTGATCCACCCGTCTCAGCCTCCCAAAGTGCTGGGATTACAGGTGTGAGCCACTGCTAAATTTAATGTTATATGTATTTTATCATAATAAGAATTTTTGAAAAAAAGACATTGCTAAGAGAATAAAAATATAAACCACAGACTGGGAAAAACGTTTGCAAAACACATATTCAACAAAGTACTTGTAAACAGAATTACATAAAAAACCTACAATAATAAGCACTCAAACAATTTGGTTTTTTAAAAATGGCAGCAGTTTGAACACTTCACCAAGGAAGTTATTTGGACAGCAAATAAACACATAAAAAGAAGTTCAGCATCATCAGAGATTTAGGAAACACAAAATGAAACTATGATGAGCCACTATAATGGCTAAAATTTAAAAACTGACAATATCAAGTGCTGTCAAGGATGTAGATCAACTGGAAGTACCATACATTGCTGGTGGGAGTCAAAATGGTACCACCACAGAGAATATTTTGGGGATGATGGAAATATTCTCTATCTTGATTGTGGTAGTGGTTATACAGCTGTATGAGTTTGCTAAAACTCATGAAACTTTTTAACCTGGGTTACACTGAAAGAGTAATTTTTACAGTATGCAAATTTACCTTAATAATTTTTTTTTTAAATGAGACATGGTCTTGCTCTGTCACTCAGGCTGGAGTGCAGTCATGCAATGATGGCTCACTGCAGCCTCCACCTCCCAGGCTCAAGCAATCCTCCACCTCAGCCTCTTAAAGTGCTGAGACCACAGGCGTGCATCACCATGCCCTGCTAATTTTTTAAATTTTCTGTAGAGATGGGGTCCTACCATGTTTTCAAGGCTGGTCTCTAACTCCTGGGCCCCAGTGATCCTCCCACCTCAGCCTCCTAAAGTGCTGGGATTACAGGTGTGAGCCACCACACCCAGTCAATAAAAAATTAAACTTAAAAAAATTCAAGGACAGAAGACAGGCCTATGTAGTGATACAAGGTCTACTACAGAGTAGAAAAACTAACGCTTACCAACAAGTGCTCATACATTAGACAGAATTAATAGCAACTCAAATGTCATACTTATTTCATGATTGCTATGAAATGTATAGTTCTAACTAAAACAAAAATGAATATGTTCAGCCATATCCTCAAAAAGAGAAAATAAAATATGACTCTAACTGAAGTCTTTGGAATTAAAGTCAAAGGTTTCTGACTTGTATATAAGGCAGCCAGATACTTAGAACAAATGTATGATAGGCTAAGCATAAGAGCTAAATCTTGATCGGAATACAGAGAGAAAGATTACGTACAATTTAAAGTACAGTATGAATTCTTATTGGTACTAAAAGGCTACATTTATTCAAGCCATGTTGACAAGGCAGTGCAGTCTGTTCAAGAGAGCCTGAAACACTGAAAGCTTAAATACTAATTTTGAAAGGTAAGAATAGCATCAGTCATCAAATATTAAGCTGCTTCTCTTCAATTTTTAAAGTGCTTTAAATACCAGGATTTAAAAACATTTTGGCAAATAGCCTTAATATAAATTATAATTACAAAGAAAGCTTTCAGTTTTTAACTAGAAGCAGCTACTCAGAATCAAAATGAGCTATTACTTAAGTGATTACATAATCCCTAGTATCCAGAAAGGCCAGTGTTTATTAGGTCCTGGTTTCAGAGGACTATACCACCAGTGTTTCCAGTCCTGATCCCAAATACAAAAATGTCCACATCCCAACCCAGTGCTACAAACAGTTCCTGAGACTTTGCTCCATTATTTGATATTTCAGAGCCATAAAGACAAGTATTTGCTTAGTTTTATTTCAAATAAAGCACTAAATATGCATCCCCATTTTTTAATATAGGAAAATGTATGTTAAGAAATTAAAGGGAAGAATTATTTAAAGGTAGTGGACTTTTAGGATAAAGATAGGTCACTAAAATACTGAACTTTAAATGTCTGGTAAGTCAAGATTTAAGATCTGCAAAGTAAGTTCTAAGATATATAATTCTTTCAACATTACCCAAGAGAATCCCTTCACCCCCTTTTTCAATAGCTAGATGCTGCTTCCCTTGGCACCATATGTTACCATCAAAGCAAATGAAGAAACCTGTGTGTGTGTGCATCTGTCTGTATTTATTAATTACTATTATTATTATTATTATTTTTTGAGACAGAGTCTTGCTCTGTCCCAGGCTAGAGTGCAGTGGCGTGATTTCGGCTCACTGCAACCTCTGCCTTCCAGATTCAAGCAATTCTCCTGCCTCAGCCTCCCGAGTAGCTGGGACTACAGGTGTGCGCCACCATGCCCAGATAATTTTTGTATTTTTAGTAGAGACAGGGTTTCACCATGCTGGTCAGGATGGTCTCAATCTCTTGACCTCACGATCTGCCTGCCGCAGCCTCCCAAAGGGCTAGGATTACAGGCCTTGAGCCACCGCGCCTGGCCTTGTGTCTGTATTTAAATCTAGGCTCATTTATGGCCACGGTATTTCCTGACCACAGCCAACACCTAGCTGAACAGCCTGGTGAACCCACTGGCACTTTTATGTATCCCCTCAATCCACACCTTCAACATCACCAAAAGGGAAAAAGCCATTTACTTCAGAATTAAACTTGAAGTGGTGTGGTCCCTTCTGAACACCCAGTGCTGCCATGGCAAATGGGGTTCTTCCCCAACCTGGGATGCTACAGTCAACTACAGCTTGGGGCAAGTTTCTGGAGCCCACAGACCTACTTTCAGGGTAGCCCAGACTAGAAGCAGACTCTTCTAACTGGCCAGCAAGCCCTGTCTAAGCACCATGAGTGCTAAATCCATATATAAGGTCCTTTGTGTTTGCCCCAAGAAGACATATCTGTTTACCTAAATGGATGCTTTCTGAACTGAGAAACAAAGTGAAAGCTATCAGGTTAAACGTGCTTGCTAACCAAACAGAATATTAGATTTAAAATACATTTAAGTTAGGACACTCATGAACTTGAAGCTAAAATTTTGATATTAAGACCAAGGTTTATGAATGCATGCCATTAAGGTTGGTTAAATCACAGTTGTCACTGATGCCCTACTGATCTAGACTTGGTTTCACAGTGAATTATCTTTTCTCTTTTTGAGGGACAATTAAGGCCGGGCGCGGTGGCTCAAGCCTGTAATCCCAGCACTTTGGGAGGCCGAGACGGGCGGATCACGAGGTCAGGAGATTGAGCCCATCCTGGCTAACACGGTGAAACCCCGTCTCTACTAAAAAATACAAAAAAATCTAGCCGGGCGAGGTGGCGGGCGCCTGTAGTCCCAGCTACTCGGGAGGCTGAGGCAGGAGAATGGCGTAAACCCGGGAGGCGGAGCTTGCAATGAGCTGAGATCCGGCCACTGCACTCCAGCCTGGGCAACAGAGCAAGACTCCGTCTCAAAAAAAAAAAAAAAAAAAAAAAAAAAGGGACAATTAAGATTTTCAAAGCACTAACTGAATTTGACTTTTACATCAGTCATTAGCATAATATTGAAATAAACCTTTAAAATGATAACTTCCTAATTCTAGTCTTCCTTAAAATACTTAATTTGGATAGGTCTAAAAGTGAATCAGGGGACTTCTGCCTCCAAGAAGATGGAGTAGACATACTTCTTCCTCTGTTTCCCACTAAGTACAACTGAAAAGCCTGGACATTATATATAAAATAAACATCAAAAGACTGTGAAAGATGGAGAGAAGAAAGCAGATCAGCTAGGGACCTTGAATCCTAAAGAATAATAGGGTGGTGATTTCCCTGGGTTTTCTTTTTGCCTCGGAGATCCTAGACTTGGAGGTAAAGAAGCTGGCTACGGGAGAAAACTGACAGTTGTAGACAAAGAGTCCCAATAAAAGCCTACTCTCTGTAACCAAAGGACCAGAAAAGGGGCAGTCTAGCAAGACAGAAGTCTTTCAGATAAAACTGCTCTACTATAGCCTAATATCACCCCCATCCCTCCTACCACACACCTACTCATGCCAGAGAAAACCTAATGGCTACCTCGAATTCCGCCCTCATAGGGTGTAATGAGGCATCCTACCACCCATGCTGGAGTGGTGTTAAAGGTGACCAAATATGAAGCGGGGACTCATCCCTGAAAGCTGGTAATGAGCTCCCTCTTCTCCCAGTGGTCAGGGGAGACCACATGGCCACCCTGGACTTCTCCCCCTATCCAGCAGTAATGAGGTGCTCCCCTTCCCAGTGAGCCGGTATCAGAGGAGGCACAGGAAGAGTCAGGGCTCTTACTCACAGCCAGTGGTAATGAACACTCCCATTGTAGTACAGTAGAGACCACACAGAAGCCGAACTCCCTTCCTGCCCAGCAGTAGGTCAAAAGAAGCCAAGTGGGGGTCAAGCGCAGTGGCTCACGCCTATAATCCCAGCACTTTGGGAGGCCAGGGCGGGCGGATCACGAGGTCAAGAGATCGAGATCATCCTGGCCAACATGGTGAAACCTTGCCTTTACTAAAAATACAAAAATTAGCTGGTCATGCTGGCACGCGCCTATAGTCCCAGCTACTCAGGACACTGAGGTAGGAGAATCACTTGAACCCAGCAGGCAGAGGTTGCAGTGAGCCGAGATCATGCCACTGCATTCCAGCCTGGGCAACAGAGTGACTCTGTCTCAAAAAAAAAAAAAAAAGAAAAGAGCCTAAGAAGGGAGGCTTGACATCCAACTCCACCTGATATTAACAAGGCAGGGCTTCCCCTTTCCTGCTGGGGGCATGTCAGAGAAAATCAACCAAAACAGAAGGCTTAAATAAGACTCAGAGTCTCATAACATTATACAAAAATGTCCAGGTTTCAATTGTAATTTGCTTGTTATACGAAGAACAAGGACCTCCCAAACTGAATGAAAAAAAATCAATACATGTCAACACCAAGATGACAGAGATCCTACACTTATCAGATAAAGATTTGAAAGCAGTCATGATTAAAAAAAAAAAAAATGCTTCGACAAGCAATTAGGAGCATATTTAAAGCCTGGGCAACATAGGCTGACTCCCGACTCTACAAAAAATACAAAACATTAAGCCAGGCAAAACAAAACATGTGCCTACAGTTGCTGCTACTCAGGAGGCTGAGATGGGAGGATCACTTGAGCCCACGAGGTTGAGGCTGCAGTAAGCCATGACTGCACCATGGCACTCCGCTCCAGCCTGGGTGACACAGAGCCTCAGCAAAGAAATAGTCTCAGCAGAGAAGAAGAAGATATAAAGAAAAACTAAATGGGAAATTTAGAACTAAAAAATATAATAATTGAGATAAAAATCTCAGTAGATGTGCTCAATAGCAGAATAGAAGAAATAAGGAAAAAAACCAACAAACTTGAAGACAGAACAACAGAAATTACCCAACTGAACAACACAGGGGAGAAAAGGCTGAAAACCAAAAAAGCTCAATATGGATAAACCTGTGGGACTATAACAAAAGATCTAACATTTATGTCATCATAGTCTCAGAACGAGAAGAGAAAGAGCAGAGCTGAAAAAGTACTCAAGAAAATAGTGCCTGAAAACTCCCCCAATTTAGCAAAGACATAAACCAAGAATGAACTGCAAACAGAATAAGCTAAAAGAAATCCATGCCAAGACATATCATAACTAAACTTCTGAAAGCTAAAGATGGTAGAGCCACTTTGGAACACAGTTTGGCAGTTTCTTACAAAACAACAAAATACTCTCACCATACAATCCAGCAATCATGTTCCTTGGTATTTATGCTAAAGTGCTGAAAACTTACATCTACACAAAGACCTCCACACATATGTTTATAGTAGCTTTATTCATAAGGGGGCTAAAACTTGGAAGCAACCAACATGCCCTTCAGTAGGTGAATGGATAAACTGTGGTACAGACAGACTATGAAATATTATTCAGTATTAAAAAGAAATAAGTTAACAAGCCATGAAAAGACATGGAGGAAATGTAAATGCATATTACTAAGTGAAGGAAGCAAATCTGAAATGGTTACATACTATATGATTCCAAGTATATGACATTCTAGAAAAGGCAAACCTATGGTGACAGTAAAAAGATCAGTGGTTGCCAGGGATTGGGCAGGGGAGAGACAGAGGAATA
Organism: Mandrillus leucophaeus; assembly: GCF_000951045.1. NCBI lineage: Eukaryota > Metazoa > Chordata > Mammalia > Primates > Cercopithecidae > Mandrillus > Mandrillus leucophaeus. The sequence continues at coordinate 1,727,522 of NW_012106419.1, forward strand.
AGTGGAGCACAGAGGATGTTTAGGGCAATGAAATTATTCTGTATAATACTATAATGGTGAGTATATGTCATTATACATTTGTCCAAACTCATAGAATATAAACTCCAGGAGTGAACCCTTATGTTCTTGGACCTTGGGTGATGATGACATGTCGACATAGGCTTATCAATTGTAATAAATGGGCCACTCTGGTGTGGGATGTTGATAGTATGGGGAGCTACGCATCTGTGCGGTCAGGGAATATATGGAAATTCTCTGTGTTTTCTGCTCAGTTTGGCTGTGAACCTAAAACTGCTTTCAAAAATAAAGTACATTTTTAAAAAGTATTGAACTGAATGAAAACCAAAAATGCAAAATATCAAAATTTGTGGGACACAGCTAAGGCAGTCTTGAGAGAGACACTTGTAGCACTAAATGCATACATTAGGAAAGAGAGAAAAGTCTCAAATCATTCATCTAAGCGCCCCTTCAAGAACCTAGAAAAAGAAGAGCAAAATAAACCCAAATAAAGCAGAAGGAAGGAAATAAAGATAAGAACAGAAATCAACAAAGTTGAAAACAGAAAAGCAATTTAAAAAATCAATGCAACAAAGAACTGGTTATTTGTAAAGAATAAGAAAATTGAGAAACCTCCAGCAAGATTGATACACAAAAAATAAGATGGAGGACACACATTGTCAGTATCAGGAATGAAACAGGGCATAACATTACAGATTCTGCAGGCATCAAAAAGATAATAAGGGAATAATGCTATGAATAGTTCCATACACACCAATTTGACAACTTAGATGAAATGAATCAAATCTCAGAAAAATAAAAAACTTCCCAAGTTACCCAATCTGAAAGAGATAATTTAAATAGCTGTATAACTATTAAGAAAATTCAATTTGTAGTTTAAAAATTCCCCCCAACCCCCATCTTCCTGAAAAAAAGTCCAGGTCCAGATGATTTCACTGGAAAATTCACACCAATTCTACACAATCTCTTCCAGAAAACAGAAGAGAGGTAACACTGATACCAAACCAGATAAAGACAACACAAAAAAAGAAAACTGCAGACCAACATCACTTACAGAAAAAAAAATCCTTAACAAAATATTAGCAAACAGAAGTCATCAATATATAGAAAGAATTATACATCACAGCCAAGTAAGGTTTATTCCATGGGTGCAAGTCTGGTTCAATATTCAAAAATCAGTTTAATCTATCACATTAATAGACTAAAGGAGAAAAATCACATGATTACACTAATTGTTGCAGAAAAAGCATAAGACGAAAGTCAACATCCATTCTTGATTAAAAACCCTCAGAAGAATTGAATTAGAAGATTACTTTCTCAACCTGTTAAAGACTTCTATTAAAAAACCTACAGCTGACATTATACTAATGATGAAAGACTGGAAATGCTTTCCCCCTAAGACTGGGAACAATGCAAGGATGTCCATTCTCACTACTCTTGTTCAACATACTGCTAAAGTTCCAGTCAGTGCAATAAAGCAAGAAAAAGAAATAAAAAGCATACAAGTCAGAAATGAAGACATATAAGTGTTCTTACTTGATGACATGTTTGTCTATGTAAAAAACCTCAGGGAATCTATAAAAAGTCTCTTACAACTAATAAGTGAGCTCAGCAAGGTCATAGGATACAAGATAAGTATTCAAAAATCTTTTGTATGTCTATGTATTAGCACTGAACACGTGAGCACCAAAATAAAAAATAAATACAATTGACAGTCGTTTAAAAAATAAACACTCTACAGCATTGTATGATAACTATGGGCAACAATACTATATAGTTTTAAATAACTAAAAGGAGGATAATAAATGCGCCCAACACAAAGAAATGATAAATATTTGAGATGATGGATATGCTAATTACCCTGATCTGATCACTATGCAATGTATGTATATCATTATATACCCTATAAATATGTATAATTATGATGTATCAATTAAAATATGTATAGTTTAAAAAGAACACTCAGATGTAAATCTAATAAAATATTAATAGGACTTGTATGCTGAAAGCCTGATGGCAGAATCAAAGATCTAAATAGAGAGACGTCATGTGTTCATGGATTGGAAGACTTAATCTAGAAAAGATGTCAATGCTCCTCAAATTGACACACAGGTTTAATTCAATTCTTATCAAAATCTCAGGAAGCTTTTTTGTAGATATAAACAAGAGTATTGTAAAATTTATATAATGCAGCAACAAAACTAGAACAGCTAAAACAATTTTGAAAAAGAACAAAAGTTGGAAGGATCAGTCTAGTCTATATAATGACTTATTTATTTAGCTACAGTAATCGAGACTATATAGTATAGGCAGGGGGATGGACATACAGATCAGTGGAACAAAAAAACAAACCCAGAAACAGACTCACATAAATATGCCCAACTAATTTTTGACAAAGATGCAAAAGAAAGTCAAAGGAGGAAGGACAGATAACTTTTTCAACAAATGTAGCTGAAGCAACCAGACACTCAGAGACAAAAAACCAAACCAAAGTTTCACGCCTTGTTAAAAAATGGACTCAGAATGGATCATGAATGTAAATTTAATGTAAAATCATAAAACTTGGAAAAAGCGTAGGAGAAAACCTTTGGGATCTAGTGCTAGGCAAAGAGTTCTTGGATTTGACACCAAAAGCACAATCAATAAAAGGAACTACTTATATATTGCATCTTATCAAAATTTAAAACTTTTGCTTTGCAAAAGGCTCTTAAGAGGATGAAAAGCCAAGCTATAGCTAGAAGAAATACTTGCAAACCACATATCTGAAAAAGGACTAATAGCTATGATACACAAAAATTCTCAAAACTTGACAGTTTAAAAAAATCCAATCAGAACATGGGCAAAAGACATGAAGGGATAGCTCATCAAAGAAGATATACAGAAGAAAAATAAGCACATGAAAAGATGTTCAACATCATTAGCCATCAGGGAAATGCAAATTAAAACCATAATAAGCTACCACTACATACCAGAATGGCTAATATGAAAAACAGTGAAGTGATAATTACTCAAGGTGATGGATACCCTAAATACCCTGACTTGCTCATTACACTATTCTATGCATATAAAATATCATATGTACCTCAGAAAAATGTACAAATATTATATATCAGTTTTTAAAAAAGAAATGAAAAAGGTAACTCAAAGGAGTTCTTTTTAAAAAAGAAATGAAAAAGGTAACTCAAAGGTGGCAAAAGAGTTCTGTAGCTCATGATGGTGGTTATACAAATATAAATGTGTTAAAGATGCATAAAGCTATAAAAATGAATTCATGCAAAACCTGGTGAAATGTAAGGTCTGTAGTCTAAAAAACTGTATTTGCCAATGTCAATTTCCTGGTTTTGATAATGAAATATATAATTATATAAGATGTTAGCATTAGGGGACACTAGGTGATGGGTACATGGCACCTCTCTGTATTATTTTTGCAACTTCAAGTCTATAATTATTTCAAAATAAAAAATTTTAAAAATAGTGACAACACCAAATGCTGGTGAGGATGCAGAGAAACTGGATCACTTATACATTGCTGGTGGGTATGTAAAATGCTACATTTACTCAAGAAAACAGTTTGGCAGTTTCTTTAAAAAGTAAATATGCAACTACCATATGATCCAGCAATTGCACACTGGGCATTTATCCCAGAGAAATGAAGACTTAGGTTCAAACAAAAACATGTATACCAATGTTTATTGCAGCTTTATTCATAATACTCAAAATCTAGAAACAATCTACATATCATTCAAAGCGTGAATGGTTAAACAAACTCTGGTATATCCATGTCATGGAATACAATTGAGCAATTTAAAAAAATATATTAATATAAGGAACAACCTGGATGAATCTCCAGATAATTATGTTGAGTGAAAAAAAGCAATTCCAAAAGATCACATACTGTTTGATTCCATTTAGATAATGTTCCTAAAAACAAAATTTTAGAAATGTAGAGTGGATTAGTGGTCACCAGTGGGCTAAGGAGCAGGGTGGGCATGGGAGGGAAGCAGTGTGACTCTAAAGGGCAACAGGACGGATCCTCCTGGTGATGAAATTTTTCTGTACCTTGACTATATCAATGTCAACATCCTGATGTGATATTATACAGTTTTACAAGATGTCAGTAATAAGAGAAACTGGGTAGAGGGCATAGAAAGTCTCTGTGATTTCTTAAAACTGCATGTAAATTTACAGTTATCTCCAAATAAAAAGTTTAATATAAAAAAGTTAATCTGAACTACTTCAAATCTATTTCTGTCATCTGAAATAATGATTGCTTCCAAAAGTCTTCTCTTTGCTATAATTTTGTTATCAGCCCAAAGCTTAAAGTTTCTGAGTTAACACTGAGTATTACAAACATTTAAAGGAAACATACCTAGCACCTTAGGCCAAAATATCTGCTCAAACAAAATTTCCTGCAGAAATCTCATCAAGGACACATATTAGCTTACAAAATAATTAACTGCTTAGATATCATTGATATGTTCTTGCTAATACGACATACTAATTGAGATTTTTTTGGTTTTGTTTTATTATTGTTAAATTCCCTCAAATTATTTATTTCCTTTCAAAGAGCTATGGGAAATTTCTTTTTTTAGTTAAAAAATTTCATCTGTAAAATGAGTATATTTCATTAATAGTTAAACAAAAGGCAAAGTTTCCTCTCCCTAGAGGAATCTTTGTTGTCCAGTCCTCTCCCAGAGGAATATTTGTTGTCAGTTTATTTCCTTCCATATTACTTTTTCTGTATTTCTAAACAAATACACAATTGTGTGTGTGCGTGTGTGATTTCTTTTTTTACAAAGGTAGGAACCATACTGTTTATACTGTTCTTCAAAATTTTTCCTGCTTTAAAATGTCTTGAAAATTCACATATCGGTATGTTTAGATTTAATTTAGCTCATTCTTTTCAACTGCCTCACAGCATTCTGCTATTGATGTATCACAGCCTAACCATTCACCTACTGACACTTAGGATGGTTCTAATACTTGCTATTGCAAGCAATGTAGTCATTAAGTGAAAATCCTTTTATGTGTTTCTTTGAGCACACATGAGGTTATTTCTCTAGGACAGAAACTTAGAAGTAGAACAGGAGCTTTCAATGTGTGGTCAATACTGCTGTTTGGCTGAACCGATACCTGTTTCCATCTATTTTCAATGTTCTCCCCTCCTGCTTCCCACAGCAAAGGCTGGAAAAGCTGGAAACTCACTTTCCTCACTCTGTTTGCAGCAATGGGTGACCATGTGGCCTGGTTCTGGCCAATTAAACATCAGCAAAGTTTTCTGGGTGGTCCCTAGGAACGTTTTTTGCGTTTTTGCTTTCCAGGTAAAAGGAATACACAAGACTGGCACTGTCTCTTTTTCCTGCCCTAAAGGTGGCTGTGGTGTTCCAGGGGGGTGGCAGTCATGGTATAACATGAGGGAAAACCAGGAGAATCACTATGATGTTGGCCCTAGTATCAATGAGCTGCTGAACCAAAGCTATCAGCAGCCTCCCTCAGACAGCTTATTATGTGGGAAAAATAAACTCCTATTGGTTTAAGCTGCAGCTAATCTGGTTTTCTGTTACTTGCAGCCAAATGTATTCCTAATTGATTCAGTATTAAATTACTCTCTAAAAACTCTGTACTCACTTTATTCTCTCACAAACGTCTATTAAGTCATTTTCCAAACCTTTGTCTACTTTGAATATTGGCAGTCATTTAAATGTTCAACCAAGCTGATGCATGAAAAGGTTTCACATGAAGTAGAGCACCACTTCATATATTTATTGGCCATTCAGATTTCTTCCTCTATGACTTTCTTGTTCCTAACTCTTGTCCACTTTTCTACTGACTGTTGGACATTTTCTTACTAATGTGTAACAGGAAACTTCCAGATTGCAAAGTAGGCTGGGTTAAACTTACAGGGAAATTTGTCTCTTTATCTTGACATGATCAACCAAATCAAACACAACTGTAAGATATGAGCATTCTGTGACAGGCCAGGCTGGCAGTGACAGTCATCTCTGAGTTGTGCACCACCACGTGGCAATGTGTCAAGAAGTAATTCAACTTGGTGCAAAACACCACAGCCCATGCTTAGTACTTCCTTTGTAAATCTGTATCTAAAGAAAGATTTATGGAATCACCACACACTGTTGAACCAGGCAGAGACTTTAATGTACATCATCTCTTTGAACCCTCAGGTCACACCCCAGAGGTAGTCATTACTATTCCTATTTTAGAGAATAAATGATGAAAGTAAACATGTAAAAGCAATAGTTTCTTTCCTATTATAAAACTTAAAATATTCCAGGCCCAATATTTTTTAAAACAAAGTAATTGTTTGTCTCAAAATAAATTATGTAAAATAATGTAAATTTATGCAAAAATGTATTTTACATAATTTTATGGGCCCATCTGAAGATATCAACACGCTTAAGCTAGAAACATTGCTGAACCTATTTACTGGTTTATAAATCTGAAGAAATTGTTCCAACATTTGGCTCTAGAGTCTATTGCCGCATTACAGGTAACCAAAATTATTTCCATTTTTTTAAGTGAAGAACTAAATTGAGTAGGATTTCAATGCTTCAGCAAGAAGGACCTACTAGCCAACCACCCCACCCCAGGGCTGCAGGTAAAGAATTCCTCTAATCGGTTAACAAACAACCAATCTGACACTGGCAAACAAAATAGGCTGCTAAAGATAATAAAAGATTGTCATGAAAAGTAATGTAAACAAGTTGAATAGAACAAGCACTATCCTGGAGTATTTGTATATGGTTTGGATTTTGGAGAGATTGATTCTTTGTTTTAAAAATCCTAGCCGCTAGAGGAAAAGGGAAAGTTGGCAGAGCTCCTGCTCCTGGAGTCAGGTGGGGGGCAGCAGGAGGTCTGAGGCTCTGAAAATATTTCCCTGCTTTGTGCCACACCTCTCCTCAAAGAGCTGTGGATTCTCTTTGGCAAAGCATCACACAAAGCATTCAATCTACAGCTGGTAAGGAGCACAGGCAGCAAACCTCCTTGATGCCTCCAACCAAATGCTCCCTGAGGGCACACACCCAGCCAGGGCTCCAAGAACTAACAGCTCCTATGGCAGGAAGGCCAAATCACCAAGCAGCTGCCCACTTGGGTCCCAGAGAAATACGGAGATTTACCTGGAGCACTCTCTTGCAGAATTTTTTAGACCATCTGAAAGGCACAGAAAAATGCCTGAGAGAGTTTGAATTCTTTATTTTACATAAAAGAAATCCAGTCTGCAGACGCATACCATGTTTGTGGTCTACGAAAACTGCAAACAGGTAAACAAACGCCCAACCTCAGGGTACCTGCTGGTTCCTTCCATTTTTCTGATGGGCTTGCCCAGTGGCCTCTGCCTGGGGAGAGGCAGAATATTCCCCTCACTCCCACCCAGATTTCTAGCAGGGGCTGCACACCTCACCCACTGGTTCAGCAAAGGTAGGAGCCCCTAGAAAGAAATCTGACTCGTCCCCAAAGCCGGTTGTGGCCAGCTCTGGCCTGGAGAACGGTCAGGGGTCCTGGCGGGCTGCACCTGACCTCAGTCCAGGTGTTCACGAGGCGCATGACAGGAAGAGAATGAGGCAAGCTTTAGTCACCAGAACAAAACAAGCCAGATTCCTTGACCCTTCAAAACAGTCTGTCCAAGCCCCAACACACTAGAGGCACAGAAAGCTCCAGGCATGCAAGAGAGGGGGACAGGCCAAGTCTCTAAGTGGGAATATAGACACCAAGAGAAAGGGCCAAAAGGAAACAGAATGGGGGGCTGGGGTCAAAATGTGCCAAAATCAAACCAGGCACAGAAGCACAGTGCTGGCTGAGCCCTTGGCCAGCTCTCCGGGAGGGGACACTCCTGGCACCATAAGGGCTCCACAAGTGCCCTTTAAAGCTCGGTCCTAAGAGGGTCCTGGAAGGGCCAGGCCTTGTAAGTCCTGCCAACAGGCTGGTGGCCCCGAGACAGCAAAGAGTGGAAAAGGGAGAAAGTGGGGATGGCTCCGAACTGCCTCCTCTCCCCCACAGACTCCAGCACTTGCACAACCAACTAAACACACACAGACACATGGCCTCATTGTCTGATACACAGGAAGGCACACACAGGTTCGTAGTTAGGTGCACAGCCTCATTGTGTGTAATTTACACACACACACCCCCTCCCAGTAGAGGTACACAACACATTCAATCTGCCAGTTGGGTGGTGTAGTCACACAATCATACACACACACAAACTCTGTCAGGAGTGAACAGACATAGAACCTCTCCAGGCTCACGCTCACGCACACACATTCCACAACCCCTCAGTCAGGCCCATACAAACCTCTAATACACACAACACAAACTCACAGCCTGTCAGGAAAAAAAGCACTCACAAGGTCTCCGTTAGGTTCGCAAACCCTTACAATCTCACAACCTCTCTGTGAGGTGCACACACACCCTTACAATCGCTCTGTCCGCGTGTGCGCGCGCGCACACACACACATAACACACGTCTGTTAGGTGTACACACAGGCTCACAACTTCTCTGCGGGCGTGCGCGCACACAAACTCACAACCTCCCGGTTAGATGCACACACACTCGCTCCCAGTCTCTCCGCCAGCCCCTGCACACTCACACTGGCTCGGTCGGCACACGCACTCTGGCAGCCTCGCTCTCCTCCGGGCGCACCCCACACCCACGCACCCTCCAGGCCCTGTGCACCCCTCCCCCAGGCCCGTGCCGGCG
>NW_012106419.1:1737000-1751712 GCF_000951045.1 Mandrillus leucophaeus
GAGGGGCTCGGGGTGTAGCAGACGGCACGGGGGCTCGGGGGGTAGAAGTGAGGGGTGTCAAGGAGGCTTGGGAGAATGAGTGAGGTGAGAGGCCTGGGGTGTGAGAGATGTGGGGAGGAGTCTGAGGCAGATGGGTGGGGTGAGGGGAGCGGGGGAATTCGCGGGGGCCCGCGGGGGGCAATGGCAGGATTCGGAAGGGTGAGGTGTGGGAGCCCAGGGGCCGAGGGGGCATGGCATGGAGGCAGGAGCGAGGAAGGGGGCCCGAGGTGGGGTAGTTACCGCGAGGAGGCGCGGGAAGGGCTGGGCGGAGGTGCTGGGCGAGGGGCGTCCCGGCGAGGGAACCGAGGGGCCTGGGGCGTGAGTGCGGGGGGAAGTGGTGTGCAGAAGTGGGGGCTGCCCAGAAGCGGTCTTGACACCCAGACGGCCCGCAGAGGGGCCCGGGCGCGGCGCTGCTGTGATGGAGGCCGGGAACGTGGGGAAGGTTCGGAGAGGCCCAGGGCTGCGCTGCCCGGCTTGAGGGGTCGCAGGAGTGAGCGAGATCGGGAGTGATCCGTGCGGAGAGGGGATCTGCGGACCGGGCCAGCGGCTCAGGTCGTGCGGATGCTGGCGGGACTCGCATCAGCATTCGGCCCCAGAGCCCGTGTGAGGGGCTGCGGGTCCTGAAGGACCAACCTCCTGTACGTGAGGGTGTCATGACTGAGGGGGGCCTGGGCAGTGGGCATTTTCGGGTGCCGTGCAGCAAGGGGACCGGGGGAGTCCGTCGAAGGCAGAAGAGCGGAAGGCGCTGGTGGCAAACCAAGCCTGGCAGGGACTGTGCTTGTGTAAGGCAGCCGGCCACTGTCAGGCCTAGGACGACGGCCAGAGTGTGGGAGAGACAACAAAGTGCCCCCTCAGCCTGGGAGCGTCGGGGTCCTTTGGCGCCCGCGTCCTCAGCTTCCAATTTACAGGCCACACTCAGCCCTGTAAGCCAGGGGGCGGGGTAGTGCTGCAGGAGGGCGGGCCCGGGGGCGGGGCAGGAGAACTCGCGCGCGCTCTCCACCAATCAGGAGGGCCTGGGAGGGTCTACAGGGCTCGACGTCGGTGGGCAGGGTTCAGTGGGCGGCCTCAGGCGAAGAGCTGCTTGCCTACCCCTGCCAGGTTGCGCGCGCACTTCAGGCCTTGCGGTCTTGTCCAGCTCTTCTGTGGCTTCCAGCAGGCGAGGCCAAACAGGATCTTTCTCACTTCCCCACATCTCCTGGATCCTGGAGCTGGATGCAGTCAGGTCCCGTGCTCACCGGGGGAACCGGCGAGCCTCTCCAAAGTATTAAAGGACACTTCCGGAAGAGCCTTTGGCCTGTGGTCAGCCTGCAGACCTCGGTGGTCTCTGTACCTGTAGGAGCCCCATGAGGGTCCAGGTGTGGGAGACAGTCCTGGGACAGGGCTCCTGGTGCCGAGGCAGGTGGGAAGGCACTTCAGGGGAGCTGCTGTAAAAGGTGGTTGGTAGGCAAGAGGTGGGCGTTCTGCTCCAAATCCAGGACCTCCACTGGCATTCTGGCTGTGTGTGTGGGCGGGACCAGGTGCCAGTTGCCCTTGGGGCGTACTCACATGTGTGTAGCTGCTTTTCCAAGGGCACCTTTGGGACCCCAGTGAATCACCTCATGGGGTTGATCCATGATGGTGGAAGAAGTGCCCTTTTAGTCAGTAAGCCAAGCCCCACTGTAATAGCCCAGGCTCCAGGGCATGCCCTTCTTAATTCTCCCAAGTACAGATCACATTAGGGCCCCATGGCACGCAGCATTTCCCTTGTTCTAATGCTCTTCACATTTGTTATGAGGATGTGACTGGCCTGGGACCTGGTGAACTCAATTTCCTAGAAAATAAAAAATAAAAAAATAAAAAATAAAAAGACTTCTGAATTCTAAGGGGTCAGAGAAGGATCTTCCAGAGATTGCGGAGTGGGGAGGGCCTGGGGATATGGTTCTACAGTTTTTGGTCATAACCAAAAAGATGAGCATCTCTGCTGCCTGGTTGATGAAGCATCCCAACTAGTCCATTAGCGAGGGCAAAGTGATGGGAACATTTGGAGTCACTGATTCACATGCTTGAGGGCTTATTTGGGAGGTGGGAGGTACTTCCAGAGCTTCTGTTCACTTAGTGAAGGCTGGGAAGCTCAGAGCTCAGTGGAACAGGGCTAGAGGAAGTCATTTTCATATATAGAGTCTTTCCTGTTTGACCTCTTTTGTAACAGTGACTCCCCAGGACCCTCCAGTAACAATTTTCCCTTACCTGCATCCCCCACCATCCTCAGGATCCTAAGATCACCTTGAAAAAAAACCCTTACCTTCGCCTAAGTCTTTGTTTCAGGCTCAAGCAAGAAAACAACTTGCTATCTTTTAAGTCCTTGTTCCCCTCAATTATGCTGTTTGATTTGTTTATTTTACCAATATTAATAGAATCAAATAAAAATATCACCTATAGCCCTATCACCATCCCTTAGTCAATCTCGAATTTCCTCCATTTCTCCCTGTCTTTGCCTATATGCTGACATAATTTTATGTAGCTATAAAAAAGCCGTGTTTAAAATTATAAGGTTAGCATTTTCTTATGTGGTGACATAATTGCTGTAACTACCATTATAAGTGATTGCATAATACCTTACTGAAACAGTCTTAGATAACACAGTATTTTGGTTTTATACATGAAAGAAAGATTCAAAAATTGTTGGCACAAGTGACTATCCATGAGGAGAAAATATATCTTTATCCCAGTCCTTACAGTGTATTCAAGATAGATTGAATAATTAAATATAAAAAATTAACATAAATAAATACACCAGAACAAATATGGGTATGTGCTTTTTGATCTCGGATGGGAAAGGCCTAAGAGGACAAAAACTTAAGAAATTGCCAGGATAAGATTGATAAATTTGGCTGTATTCATTCAACCAACATTTATTGAGTGCCTTCTATATGCAAGGTTCTGCTCTAGACACGGGATCTCAGAGTTATCTAAAATGACAAGTAGGGAGTTGAGCTATCATACTCTCACACAAGTCAGTCAGTCATAGCCAAAGGCTGTCCCTGGGGGCCTTAAGTCCGTGGGCACTCTGGGGCTCTCTGGGAATAGGAGCAAAGCAGCTCCAATGTCCTGAGGACAGGTGCCAACCATGGGAGCCATCATCGCAGCCTGCCCCTGCCCTGTTCTCCACCTTTGAATCTCTCCCTGCAGGCACTGTTTCTTGGTCTGTTTTTTCTCCTCTTTGTGGGCATCTCAGTCTCAAGTTTTGTGTGTCTGTAACTCAGACTCTGTCTCTCGCTCTGTCTCAGGTATTTTTCTATGTCTCTGTCTCTTTCTGAGTCTAGCTTCACATGTCTCTAGCTCAGTCTTCCCAGCCCTTTCTTTCAGGAGCTGGGCCTGAGAGTGGTAGGTGTCCTATTGTCCTATTGGGAAAGAAGTGGAAGTTGGATCTGGGCAGAGATTCCTGGTGGTTAGTAAAGTGGATATGAACCTGAGCCCAACCACAGGTCTCTCCCTTGGGGTCACCTTGGGACCTAGATGCGGTTCCTCCAGGCAGCAGCCCTTCTTTCCTACTGGGAACCAGGCCCAGAGTCTGAAATCAGTTCCAAAGAGCCCTGTGCTAGCCTAGGCAGGCCAAACCACTCCCACACCAAGTATGTAGTAGGTGCCCTTATTGTGCCAGACTGGGCCACATGCAGTGGACAAAATACCCTTAAGGGGCTCACAGCCTAACGGAGGAAGCAGAAGAGCAATCAGAAGGTGGCACAGAGTAGAACTGATTTATTCTCCAGGGAGTCCCTACAGAGATGATGCTAACAGCATCATTTCTGGAGACTTCAGTTCCCTGATGAGAGGACTTTCTCATCGACAATCTCCACAGAGAAGCCTGTATTTGAGGAGAAGAAGGACATAATGATGGAGGAAGAGGTGGAGGTCTTGAAGACCAGGCTGAGTTTGGAATTTAACCTAAGGGTAATCTAGAGCCACTGAGACTTCTTGAGCAAGGAACAGGCACCAGTTCAGAAACTAGTTAAGATCTGAAGGTTAAAGTCAAAACTCAGACCAGCTTAAGCAACAGTGGGGGCTCTACTGGATCATGTAATCAAATCACAGTTACATGCCTGGGCTAGAGTGGTCTGCGAGTAGCATCTGAAGCAAGGAGGTAGAGGTCTCTAGGGGAAGGGTGTGACCTTCAGCTACTACTTTTCCCCATAACTGGGATGATCAACATGTTAGGAAAGGCAGAGGATATCCTTACACCTCAAGACATTCTGTATTCCCCACTCAGCTTGTTCCAGGACACCATCCCTAAGGGGTCCCCAACAGCTCATCCTTTTGCCTTCAACACCCATAACTCCCATGCTTCCTCTACATCCTGATCCTTTCTTACCAAGACCCACTCTCCCCCATCCACATGGGTTCTTCCAATCAAATGCCTATGTCCACTGACAACTGGGGCTTCCTAGCCATCTTCTATCTCTACCCTTGTCCCCAGGGATGTTCTCTACTTGTCCCCAGGTAGGAACTGGGTACAGCATCCTTCCCATCTAAAGATACTTCACTCCTAAGAATAAGGCTTTCAAACCGGTCAGTGGTCCAGCAGGTGCAGCCCGCCCCCTGGTGGTCACAATGTTGTGTGGTCCTTTTCATGAGCGCAGCCGGATGTGGAAGGCCTCTCTCCCTGCCACTTCCTCAGTGTACACCACAGTCAGAGTGGGCTCAGTCGTGTCTCTTACCTTACCAGTCATGATTTGCACTCTTGTTCAGTTTTCCCTAGAGTATTGGCAGAAATGCCCTCAGGAGGCCAGGCACGGTGGCTCACGCCTGTAATCCCAGCACTTTGGGAGGCCAAGGTGGACGGATCATTTGAGATCAGGAGTTCAAGACCAGACTGGCCAATGTGGTGAAACGCCCGTCTCTACTAAAAATGCAAAAATTAGCTGGGCGTGATGGCGCAGGCCTGTAATCCCAGCTACTCGGGAGGCTGAGGCAGGAGAATTGCTTGAATCTGGGAGGCGGAGGCTGTAGTGAGCCGAGATCATGCTGCTGCCCTCCAGCCTGGCAACAGTGTGAGACTCCATCTCAAAAAAAAAGAAACGCCCTCAGGAATATGAAGGCCTGAGTGTCTGTCTGGAGAGGGTAGAAAGCAGGGGAACTGGAGCAATGTGCCCTACTTGGCAGCCAGTCTTGAGGAGGAAAATGAAAGGCAGTGGATGCAAGCCACTGGTGAAGGAGAAAAGGGCAGTCAACTGGGGCTCCTGGGCACACAGAGAAAAGGACATCTGGCATAAAGCTGGTGGTCAGGAGATGTTTGGGGAATTTGAGAACAAGACACAGCCTGATCTGAGACAGACTCTAGGACCTTGGGAATGAGCTGAAACATTCTTAGGGTACCCAGAAACCCAAGAAACGTTCCTGGAGGGGGACGTGCCTGCCACCACATCTGTACATCCAAAATGACAGGCCTGCCTTACCCAGAAAGTTTGGGTGCAAAAAGGGGACATGGCCTCAAGCTTGGGCTCTCTCTGACAGCCCTGGTTGAGGGAGGACATGGCCCTGCCCTGAAACCCTGTCACAATAGGACAGTTCCCAGAGCAGAGTAGGCAGGGTAGCTCTGTGTGCCCTCAGCCCACTAGCAGGAGTGGCTTTGGCTCCTGAAAGGGCAGAGAGTCACAGAGTCTCAAGTTGATTTAGTGACTCTGGAGCCATGGAGCCCCTTGAGGTGGAACCCCACACTTAGCCCCCGTGTGGATTGTCCCTTGGATGACTCCCCTGTATCTCAGCCAGCATGTTTCATGTGGCCCAGCTGATGGAGGTTACTTTTGCTTGGCTGCTGTCATCCGTGGTCTCTCTCACCTAGGCTCCCCAGGCCCTGAACTCTGGCCCAACCACAGGTACCCCCTTTATTCCCTGACCTGTGCCTACACAGGCTATGTTGGAGCTGAGGTGAGCAGACCCAGACATGGCCACAGTCTGTGGTATGAATTCTATGTCGCCCGTCATCCCAAGGCTGCCTGCTGATAAAGAGGAAGGGCCAACCCATGCGTGCATCACTGCATGCACACATGTGTGTATATTGGGGGTCCATGTGCATGTGTATGCAGCCCCTTCTGGGAAGGTGGTTGCCCTTCACATCTTTTACAGCATCAGCTTTGACAGGCAGCTGCCATGGCGGACCTCCCGCTGGCACCATTCACATGGGCGGTGCCTTGGCTGGGCAAGGGAGATATTTCACGAGCAGGTCTGGTCACAGACACACACCTTGGAACGTGCAGCTACATGCTCATTTGTACACGGGCTCACACACATGCCAGGACACAGGGCTCACACGTGACAAGGCTGTCTCTGTCCTGGCTGGTTTCTCTAAGTTGGCACTGCCTGTTTCTCCCTCCCTCCCGCTCTGGCCCTCCAAGTCTCAGCCCTGACAAGCACTGCCCTCCCCTTTCAGCTCCCCTGGAACCCAGCCTCCTACCCTCTTGGTCTTGGAAGGTTCTCAGAGCCTCCCTCATGAACATGATCACAGATGAGCATTTGTAGGCAATTTCTACTTTTCACACTAACTTCCCAGAGGCTTGGGTAGACAGACAGCTGGACTCTGTCCTCTGGAACAGGGGTTGGGGTGTGGGAAGGCAGAATACAAGGAGGTGGCCAGTCGCGGTGGCTCATGCCTGTAATCCTAGTACTTTGGGAGGCCGAGACGGTGGATTGTCTGAGCTCAGGAGTTTGAGACCAGCCTGGGCAACACAGTGAACCCCATCTCTACTAAAATACAAAAAATTAGCCAGGTGTGCGGGCGTGCACCTGTAGTCCCAGCTACTCGGGAGGCTGAGGCAGGAGAATTGCTTGAACCTGGGAGGCAGAGGTTGCAGTGAGCCGAGACTGCACCACTGCACTCCAGCCTGGGTGACTGAGTGACAGTCCTTCTCCAAAAAAAAAAGGAATACAAGGAGGTAAAAAAATAATAATAATAACATCTCAGTAAATCAGTCAGTCTGTCTCCTGACTCCACTCTCCTTCCCTCTCTCCTGCCTCCCCCTCCCCCACCACATACCCCTGCAGCCCATACCCCATACCCCATACCAGCCCTCCTTGGTTGCTGCTAACAAACACTCAGGCACCTGATGCACACTGTTTCCCTCCCCCGTACACTGCCAACCCACATTCCTAAATGGGGCTCTTAACCCCAACGAACTGACCCATCTACCCTATCTGGCTCTGATCCCACCATGGCCATGGGAAGCACTCCCTGTGATCCACACGTGAGTGTCTGACTGGGATGAGTGGAGAAGGAGGCCCTATCTTAGCTGAAAAAGGCAACAGGCAAGTGGCCTGCTCTCTCTGGGGCTTCCTTTCTAGGCAAGAACACACAGATGATGGTTTGTTGCCAGAAGGCTCTGGGATGGGTGCAAACCAGAAGGGGTTCCGTGTCCTGGTCTGAGTTTAGGGATGGGACCAAAGAAGTAAAATTTCTGGACATTCTAGTAAAAATTATTTTTAAAATATCAAAAGCAAAAAATATTTTGGGGAAATGGATACTAGCCACATGGAATTGACTAGACTTTGAGAGTTCACACAGCTTGTTAACATTTAGTGTCTTTCTGACTCTCTGATGGCCCTTGGTAAGAGAAAAGAAGGAAGGTGGTTGTCACCCATCCCGCCTGTTTACTGCACACCAAGCTGCGGCTGGGTACCGTGTTTCCCAAGGCGAGAGGCTCCCTTGGGTGCAGGAAATGAAGATCATGTCAGGGAAGGATCAGCATGAGGGTCCTGGAGTGGGAGTCTGCCCATCCAAGTCCTCACAGGAACTCAGCTCAGACCATAAAGAAAGCTGTTATATCACCTGGCAGGCCTCAGGGATGACCTCAGGAAACTGGGTCTGTTCAGGAGCAAGGCCACTCCAGACTGAACTCCTGTTACTCCAGACAAGTCATTTGTCATGAATGTGACTCGGCTGCATCTTTCATCACTGCTTCAGTTTGGGTCTAACCATTTATCCTCTTGTTGACAACTCACTAATTTTCATAAGTCCCAGTTTAAATCTGGGAGAGAGACAATCTGTTTGCCTTAGTTCATTCCGATTTTTCAAGTTACTATAGTTATGTACAAAATTACCCCTAATTTTAGTGACTTTTAAAAAATAAAAAAATACTTATATGCTTATGAATCTGCAATTTGGGCAGGGCTTGGCAGGCTTAGCTCATCTGTGCTTTCTATGGAGTCACCTGGGCTGCTTGAAAGTGGGAGCTGGACTGATCTGGAGGCTTACTTTCCTGCATGTCACAGTTGACGCTGGCTGTCGGCTGAGGCTTTGGGCTGTTGGTTGGAAAACCTACAAATGGTATTGACCATGTCTTTTATTTTCTGTACTCTGACGTTTTGACATCTTGGGACCTTGTTTTTGGCATCTTGGGACCTTGTTGACCTTGGAGGTACTGCCCCTTTGATAGCAGATTCCTAGACATAGCAAATAACTGACCTGTGAGGGTGTCTTTCATATGCAAACCAGTCAATCCAGTGCCCACATTCCCAACCACTCCCTTTATCCAGCAATTACAGGCCCCTATTCCCCTGCCCTAGTCACCCAGGGGCCAAGTGCCAGACAACTGGGGCCAGCCACTACACCTCAGAGCCCACCCAAATTATTTAAACTAGTTAATCCTGAACCTGCTACCCTGTTCTTTTTTGTAGAAACCACACTAAAGGCCTTTGCCATAGTTTCCCTTTCTCCCTCAGCTTCCTGACCAACCTGGTGCTTCTGCGTGTGTTCCTGCATGACTTGGTGTGTCCCCTTCTCTTGGATCTGTGAGTAACAAACTTTCTTTTCTTTTTTTCTTTTGAGACAGAGTCTCGCTGTGTCACCGAGGCTGGGGTGCAGTGATGCAATCTCAGGTCACTGTACCTCCACCTCCTGAGTTCAAGTGATTCTCCTGCCTCCGCCTCCCGAGTAGCTGGGATTACAGGCATGCACCATCACACCTAGCTAATTTTTGTATTTTTAGTAGGAACAGGGTTTCACCATGTTGGCCAGGCTGGTCTCGAACTCCTGACCTCAGGTGATCTGCCCGCCTTGGCCTCCCAAGATTGATTGGAAGTTTCCAGATCTTAACTCTAAGTTCCCACCACTCCTGCATGTTGTGTTTAAAGTAGGATGGTGTAGGAAATGATTATACTGGATTTATCTGAGGAAGGGAAGGTGTTGACAAAAATCTAGAAAATTATTCTGGGATAAGCGTAATCATTAGTCAAACCTCCTCAGCCTCATTTTTCTGGAGATGTGGTTATCTGGATGAGTAGCACGTGATCAGGGGCTAAGACTGGCACTTTTCCTGCATGCTGGATAGGGAGGCCTGAAACCCAGAATCTACTAAATCTGTGCTCCTTGGGCTTCCCTGTCCTTAGGAAGCTAAATTTACAACTCGAAACTGCATATCTATTGGACTATTCCCAGAGAGATGTTAAGAGATACAGATAAATAGCAAGAGATTAAGACACAGGCCCAGGACGGGCACAGCGACTCATGCCTATAATCTCAGCACTTTGGGAGGCTAAGGTGGGCAGATTGCTTGAGCCCAGGAGTTCAAGACCAGCCTGGGCAACACGGTAAAACCTCATTTTTATTAAAAAAAAAAAAAATGCAAAAAATTAGCCAGGCATGGTGCTGCATGCCTGTAGTCTCAACTACCTGGGAGACTGAAGTGGGAGGATCACCTGAGCCTGGGAGGTCTAGGCTACAGTGAGCCGAGATCATGCCACTGCACTCCAGCCTGGGCAACAGAGAGTGAGACCCTGTCTCAAAAAAAAAAAAAAAAATAGAGTTCGTGACCAGCCTGGCCAACATGGTGAAACCCCATCTCCACTAAAAAAATACAAAAAAAAAATTAGCTGGGAGTGATGGCACGCACCTGTAATCCCAGCTACTCAGGAGGCCGAGACACAAGAATTGCTTGAACCCGGGAGGCGGAGGTTGCAGTGATCCGAGATGGAGCCACTACACTGCAGCCTGGGTGAGAGTGAGACTCTATTTCAAAAAAAAAAAAAAAAAAACCACAGGCTCAAAGTTATGTCATATCTGTCATGCTTCTCCTTTGCTTGTGCTTTTCCTCTGCCAAGAATGTTATTCTTTGCTGCTCCCTTGAGTTACCCTTGCCTGCTTCCCAAGACCCAGTTCAGAGGGAGCCACCTCCTCTAAGTTTAGTACTGTTGGTCTGTGTCTGGAGACTTATTAATGGCCTTTGGATTTATTAATAAGCAGGAAACAGTGATTGTAGGCTGAGAAGGGAGAGGTGGCGTGAATGTCCTGAGATCAGTCTGTGAACTGATTTAACACATCCTGGCTCTGGCACATTGGGCTACACCCTCAGATGTGACCCTCCCATATGCCAGACGAGGTCCCTGGGGGAAACCCTGATGCTCACCTGGCTTCTCCTTCTTACACAGAAAAGCTTGATATGCCAACAATAACATTTCTGTTTCCAAAACTGAAACAGATTTTTCTTTCTTTATAACTTGCCTCGTTCAACTTTAGAGTTTCTTTTTTCCCTTTATTTATGCAAACAATTTTTCTTCAACAGTGGGATTCTAAAAGATAATTAGATACCCCTTTAGCATCGTGTATGGTTGAGGCCAGAAACCAGGAAGCCAGAGTACTTGCACTTCTCCAAGGCAGCTGTTGAAATGCAGGACTTCTGTGGTGGGAAGGACTGGACCATGGTCCCCCAGCCATCTTGGAGGACTGGGGCTGCCTTCGGATTTAAACTGTTTTATTGTCGAATTATCAAATTGATTATTTATGTAAGGGCTGTCTGCATATCTGGTGCTGAGCTGGTTTAGAAGTCCCAGATGCAGCAAAAGCATTCTCCAGCACTGGAAACAGTTATCAGCAAGACCACGCTCAAAATCAACTTAAGAAAACAGCTCTAAATCAGAGATTGCAAACTGGCAGCCCAGGAGTGAAATCCAGCCCACTAGCCCATGCTGGTAGCAAGCGTGGTTTGTTATTATTCTTGTTGTTTTTTTGTTTTTGCCTGTATAGAGCAGACTGTCACTACAGTGTTTTGTTTTGTTTTTTTGAATAATTAGAGACTTACAGAAACATCATAAGAATAAAGAATTCCTATATACCCTTTAACCAGATGCCCCAAATATTAACTTTTTACTCCCCCATTGTATTATTTGAACCATTTGAAAGTAAACTTCAGGCCTATCGTCAACATTTCAAAATTTCTTTAAAAAGGATAATCTCTTATATAACCATGATACAATGATCAAATCAGTAAATTAACATTGATACAGTATTATCAACTAATCCACAGACCTTATGCTTATTTCATCAATGTACCTATTTTGTCTTTTATAGTAAAGGGGAATATTTATGTTTTCTGGTCTAGGATCCAATTTAAGATTATGTTTCCCTGTTTCTTTAGTTTCCTTTAAGCTGGTACAGCCCAGTGATTTTGTAGAATACTCCTTAACATGGGTTTGTCTGTTGTTTCCTCATGATTAGATTCAGATTATGCATTTTTGGTGAGTACTCCAGAAGTGATGTTGTATCCTCACCAGTGCCTCATATGAGGAGGCACTTGACATTGCTTTGTGGCATTATTGGTAATGTTAAGTTTGATTACTTGGTTAAGGCAGTGTCTCTAAGGTTTCTTCACTGTAAATTTTGTCCTTTGTATTTTTCCCATTGTAATTAAAAAGCATTTAATTAAAAAGCATTAAAAAGCCGGACGCGGTGGCTCACGTCTGTAATCCCAGCACGTTGGGAGGCCGAGGCAGGTGGATCACCTGAGGTCGGGAGTTCGAGACCAGCCTGACCAACATGGAGAAACCCTGTCTCTACTAAAAATACAAAATTAGCTGGCCGTGGTGGCACATGCCTATAATCCCAGCTACTAGGGAGGCTGAGGCAGGAGAATTGCTTGAACCTGGGAGGCGGAGGTTGTGGTGAGCCGAGATCGTGCCATTGCACTCCAGCCTGGGCGACAAGAGTGAAACTCTGCCTCAAAAAAAAAAAAAAAAAAAGCATTTTGTGTATGAGGGAGGTACTTTGAGATGATGTAAATACCCTCATTCTCATAAAACATTTACCCTCTAGTTTTAGCATCTGTTGATGACTCTTGCCTTAATCAGTTATTGCTATTAAATTTTGGTCAGTGGGAGATTGTTCAAGTTGGGTTTTGAGTACTTTTGACACATCCCTATTATTCTGGAGCTCTTCCTTGCTCTGGTACAACAAAATGCTTTGGGCTCATAGGGTCTTTTTCTTGTACCAGCCCTAGAATCAGTTATTTCTCTAAGCAGCCCTGCTTCTTTTTAGTGGAGAATAGTATTTAGAAGCCAAGATCTGGGGCCAGATGTGCTCATTGCTGCTGCAGTGTCATTGATCCTAGGCTCCTTTGGTGGACACAGCTATCTAAATTTATCTATATCTACCTATCTATCATTTATCAAGATCAATTTATCTATCTACATCTATATTATTAATCAACCTATCAATCATCTATTTATATTTGATCTACTAAAGCCTGGAGTTTATAATGACACCTCAGATTCCTAACACCACATGATTCAGTATATTTCCTTCTCCTCTTGCCGTATTTGTAACTCCCTTCTCTGACAGTGAGAAACTTGACTCCCATTATCCACAATACATTATTTATACACAATGCTCAATCGTAGAATGCCCAGAAAGTAGCCTCAGAATTGCTATCCCATTCTACTGCAAAAATCCAACTCAGTAAGTAGAGTTCAATATTTTTTTACACTGTCTTTGCCTTTTGTCAAAATACTTTATTGAAATGTTACTTGGGTTAGTTCCTCCACCTCCAATTAGGGTCATTTTTTTTTCTGTTTGTATTTTTTGTTAGTGTTTTCTCCCCACCCTTGTTTGTTTGTTTGTTTTAGGCAAGTGAAACACTAACATGGGTTCTAAAAGTCAGAACTACACAGAAAGGTATCCTCAGAGAAGTGTCACTGCCCTTTGTAACTTATCCCCAGCCCCACTTCCTACCCACCAGGGTTGGACCCTACAACTTTAGGTAATCGCTATCATTACTTTCTGGCTTATCCTTCCTATGTTTTTTTTTTGTTGTTGTTGTTGTTGTTCTATATAAATAGTCGACACAAGTATATATTATGATTTCTCGCTTCTTACATGATAAGTAGCATACGATAGATACTCATTTGTACCTCTCCTTTTCACTTCACAATACAGCCTGCAAATCACTCCATTTCAGTTCACAGAGATATTCCTAATAATCTTTTTTTAAGCCACTGTATAGTATTTCATTGCGTGGACTTATTATCATTTCTTCAGCTACCCTTCCGTGTATGGCATTTAGTATATTTCTAGAATTTTGCACTACAAACAATGCTATAATACTTTTTATGTTGTTGGAGAAGTATCTTAAGGTACGTTCCTGGATAACTAAAGACACTTGTAATTTTGTTAGGAATGGCAAATTTCCTCCCAGAAAGTTTGTATCAATTTGCATTTTCCCCAGCAACGTATGAGAGTACCTCTTTCCCCACAGCCTCACCAACAGAATGTGTTGTTATATTAAACTTTTTTTGCCAATCTGCTAGGAGAGAAATGGTATCTCAGCACAGTTTAAATTTGTATTTCTCTTATAATGTGAATTGAACATGTTTTTAAATATTTAAGCCCATTTTAATATCTTTTTTAGTGACTTATCCATCATGTGTTTTGCCCATTTTTCTATGGACTTATAAAATATCTCACGTCTCACTTTTCTAAAGTTTGTTTCTATATTAAGAACATTGGCTCTTTATCTGTGATATAAATGCAAATATTTTCTCCCATTTTGTCATTTGTCTTTTGACTTTGCTTATGGTGTTTTTTGCCAAGAAAACATTTTTTTTCGGTTTTGTTTTTTTGTTGTTGTTGTTGTGTTTTGTTTTGTTTTGAGACAGAGTCTCGCTGTGTCGCCTAGGCTAGAGTGCAGTGGCGTGGTCTCGGCTCACTGAAACCTCTGCCTCTTGGGTTCAAGCAATTCTTCTGCCTCAGCCTCCCGAGTAGCTGGGACTACAGGTGCGCACCACCACATCAGGCTAATTTTTGTATTTTTAGTAGAGATGGGGTTTCACCATATGGCCAGGCTGGTCTTGATCTCCTGACCTTGTGATCCACCCGCCTTGGACTCCCAAAGTGCTGGGATTACAGGTGTGAGCCACCGTGCCCAGCCTCTTTTTAGTTTTATGTAGTCAAATATATCAATCTGTTATTTTATTGCCACTGGATTTTGAGTCAGAGTTGGAAAACCTTTCTCTACAACCAGACTATGCAAGACCACATCCGTGTTTTCTCCTGTGCCTGTATGGTTTCATCTTTTACAGTTAGACCTCTGATTCATTTGCAATTGCTTCTCTTGTATGGTATGAAATAAGGATCCGGATTTTTAAAAAATGTTTTTAAAATTATACTTTAAGTTCTAGGGTGCATGTGCACAATGTGCAGGTTTGTTACATAGGTTTACATGTGCCATGTTGGTTTGCTGCACCCATCGGCTCATCATTTACATTAGGTATTTCTCCTAATGCTATCCCTCCCCCAGCACCCCACCCACCAACAGGCCCTGGTGTGTGATGTTCCCCTCTCTGTGTCCATGTGTTCTCATTGTTCAACTCCCACTTATGAATGAGAACATGCAGTGTTTGGTTTTCTGTCCTTGTGATAGTTTGCTGAGAATGATG
>NW_012106419.1:1752617-1765967 GCF_000951045.1 Mandrillus leucophaeus
TTTTCTAAATATACAATCATGTCATCTGCAAACAGAGACAATTTGACTTCCTCTTTTCCTAATTGAACACCCTTTCTTTCTCTTGCCTGATTGCCCTGGCCAGAACGTCCAACACTATGTTGAATAGGAGTGGTGAGAGACAGCATCTTTGTCTTGTGCCGGTTTTCAAAGGGAATGCTTCCAGTTTTTGCCCATTCAGTATAATATTGGCTGTGGGTTTGTCGTAAATAGCTCTTATTATTTTGAGATATGTTCCATCAATACCTAGTTTATTGAGAGTTTTTAGCATAAAAGGCTGTCGAATTTTGTCAAAGGCCTTTTCTGCAGCTACTGAGGTAATCATGTGGTTTTTTTTTCATTGGTTCTGTTTATGTGATGGATTATGTTTATTGATTTGCATACATTGAACCAGCCTTGCATCCCAGGGATTGTGGTGGATAAACTTTTTGATGTGCTGCTGGATTCAGTTTGCCAGTATTTTACTGAGGATTTTTGCAT
Organism: Mandrillus leucophaeus; assembly: GCF_000951045.1. NCBI lineage: Eukaryota > Metazoa > Chordata > Mammalia > Primates > Cercopithecidae > Mandrillus > Mandrillus leucophaeus. The sequence goes on from NW_012106419.1 coordinate 1,753,116, forward strand.
CGATGTTCATCAGGGATATTGGCCTGAAATTCTCTTTTTTTGTTGTGTCTCTGCCAGGCTTTGGTATCACGATGATGCTGGCCTCATAAAATGAGTTAAGGAGGATTCCCTCTTTTTCTATTGATTGGAATAGTTTCAGGAGGAATGGTACCAGCTCCTCTTTGTACCTCTGGTAGAATTCAGCTGTGAATCTGCCTGGTTCTGTACTTTTTTGATTGGTAGGCTATTCATTATTGCCTCAATTTCAGAACCTGTTATTGTTCTATTCAGAGATTCAACTTCTTCCTGGTTTAGTCTTGGGAGGGTGCATGTGTCCAAGAATTTATCCATTTCTTCTAGATTTTCCAGTTTATTTGCATAGAGGTGGTTATAGTATTCTCTGATGGTAGTTTGTATTTCTGTGGGATTGGTGGTGATATCCCCTTCATCACTTTTTATTGTGTCTATTTGATTTTTCTCTCTTTTCTTCATTATTAGTCTTGCTAGCGGTCTATCTATTTTGTTGATCTTTTCAAAAAACCAGCTCCTGGATTCACTGATTTTTTTTGAAGGCTTTTTTTTTTGTGTCCCTATCTCCTTCAGTTCTGCTCTGATCTTAGTTATTTCTTGTCTTCTGCTAGCTTTTGAATTTGTTTGCTCTTGCCTCTCTAGTTCTTTTAATTGTGATGTTAGGGTGTTAATTTTAAATCTTTCCTGCTTTCTCTTGTGGGCATTTAGTGCTATAAATTTCCCTCTACACACTGTTTTAAATGTGTCCCAGAGATTCTGACACGTTGTGTCTTTGTTCTCATTGGTTTCAAGGAACATCTTTATTTCTGCCTTCATTTCGTTATTTACCCAGTAGTCATTCAGGAGCAGGTTGTTCAGTTTCCATATAGTTGTGTAGTTTTGAGTGAGCTTCTTAATCCCAAGTTCTGATTTGGTCTGAGAGACAGTTTGTAGTGATTTCTGTTCTTTTACATTTGCTGAGGAGTGTTTTACTTCCAATTATGTGGTCAATTTTAGAATAAGTATGATGTGGTGCTGAGAAGAATGTATATTCTGTTGATTTGGGGTGGAGAGTTCTGTAGATGTCTGTTGGGCTTACTTGGTCCAGAGCTGAGTTCAAGTCCTGGATATCCTTGTTAACCTTCTGTCTTGTTGGTCTGTCCAATACTGACAGTGGAGTGTTAAAGTCCCCCATTATTATTGTGTGGGAGTCTAAGTCTCTGTAGGTCTCCAAGGACTTGCTTTAAGAATCTGGGTGCTCCTGTATTGGGTGCATATATATTTAGGATAGTTAGCTCTTCTTGTTGAATTGATCCCTCTACTGTCATGTAATGGCCTTCTTTGACTCTTTTGATCTTTGTTGGTTTAAAGTCCATTTTATCAGAGACCAGGATTGCAACCCCTGCTTTTTTTTTTTTTTTTTGCTCTTCATTTGCTTGGTAGATCTTCCTCCATCCCTTTATTTTGAGCCCATGTGTGTCTTTGAATGTGAGATGGGTCTTGTGAATACAGCACACTGATGGGTCTTGACTCTTTATCCAATTTGCCAGTCCTTGTCTTTTAATTGGGGCATTTAGCCCATGTATATTTAAGGTTAATATTGTTATGTGTGAATTTGATCCTTTCATTATGATGCTAGCTGGTTATTTAGCCCGTTAATTGATGCAGTTTCTTCATAGCATCGATGGTCTTTACAATTTGGCATGTTTTTGCAGTGGCTGGTACTCGCTGTTCCTTTCCATGTTTAGTGCTTCCTTCAGGAGCTCTTGTAAGGCAGGCCTGGTGCTGACAAAATCTCTTAGCATTTGCTTGTCAGTAAAGAATTTTATTTCTCTTTCACTTATGAAGCTTAGTTTGGCTGGATATGATATTCTGGGTTGAAAATTCTTTTCTTTAAGAATGTTGAATATTGGCCCCCATTCTCTTCTGGCTTGTAGGGTTTCTGCTGAGATATCTGCTATTAGTCTGAAGGGCTTCCCTTTGTGGGTAACCCTACCTTTTTCTCTGGCTACCCTTAACATTTTTTCCTTCATTTCAACCTTCGTGAATCTGACAGTTATGTGTCTTGGGGTTGCTCTTCTCGAGGAGTATCTTTGTGTTGTTCTCTGTATTTCTTGAATTTGAATGTTGACCTGCCTTGCTGGGTTGGAGAAGTTCTCCTGGATAATATTCTGAAGAATGTTTTCTAACTTGGTTCCATTCTTCCTGTCACTTTCAGGTACGCCAATCAAACATAGATTTGGTCTTTTCACATAGCCCCATATTTCTTGGAGGCTTTGTTCATTTCCTTTCACTGTTTTTTCTCTAATCATGTCTTCTTACTTTATTTCGTTAATTTGATCTTCAATCACTGATATCCTTTCTTCTGCTTGAATGAATCAGCTATTGATACTTGTGTATGCTTCACGAAGTTCTCATACTGTGGTTTTCAGCTCCATCAGGTCATTTAAGCTCTTCTCTACACTGGTTATTCTAGTTAGCCATTCATCTAACCTTTTCTCAAGGTTTTTAGCTTCCTTGCAATGGGTTAGAACATGCTCCTTTAGCTCAGAGAAGTTTGTTATTACTGACCTTCTGAAGGCTACTTCTGTCAACTCGTCAGACTCATTCTCCGTCCAGGAGAACACAACAGGAGTCATGTTCCTTTGGAGAAGGAAGGGCGTTCTGGTTTTTGGAATTTTCAACCTCCCTGCTCTAGTTTCTCCCCATCTTTGTGGTTTTATCTACCTTTGGTCTTTGATGTTGGTGACCTACAGATGGTGTTTTGGTGTGGATGTCCTTTTTGTTGATGTTGATGCTATTCCTTTCTGTTTGTTAGTTTTCCTTCTAACAGACAGGCCCCTCAGCTGCAAGTCTGTTGGGGTTTGCTGGAGGTCCACTCCAGACACTGTTTACCTGGGTATGACCAGTGGAGGCTGCAGAACAGCAAATATTGCTGCCTGATCTTTCCTCTGGAAGGTTTGTCCCAGATGGGCACCCACCTGTATGAGAAATCTGTCAGCCCCTACTGGGAGACAGCTACACAGGGGTCAGGGACCCACTTAAGGAGGCAGTCTGTCCATTATCAGAGCTCGAATGCTGTGCTAGGAGAACCACTGCTCTCTTCAGAGCGGTCAGGCAGGGATGTTTAAGTCTGCAGAATTTCTGCTGTCTTTCCTTCAGATATGCCCTGTCCCCAGAGGTGGAATCTAGAGAAGCAGTAGACCTTGCTGAGCTGTGGTGGACTCCGCCCAGTTTGAGCTTCCCTGCTGCTTCGTTTACACTGTGAGCATAGAACCGACTACTTAAGTCTCAGCAATGGCAGACACCCCTCCCCCACCAAGCTCCAGCATCCCTGGTTGATCTGAGACTGCTGCGCTAGCAGCGACCAAGGCTCCATGGGCATGGGACCCACCGAGCCAGGCATGGGAGGGAATCTCCTGGTCTGCTGGTTGTGAAGACCATGGGAAAATGCAGTATTTGGGCAGAAGTGTACTATTCCTCCAGGTATAGTCACTCATGGCTTCCCTTGGCTAGGAAAGGGAAATCCTCCAATCCCTTGTGCTTCCCAGATGAAGCAATGCCCTGCCCTGCTTTGGCTCACCCTCCATGGGCTGCACCCGCTGTCCAACCATTCCCAGTGAGATGAACAATGTACCCCAGTTGGAAATGCAGAAATCACACATCTTTTGCATCAGTCTCACTGGGAGCTATAGACCAGAGCTGTTCCTATTCGGCCATCTTGGAAGTGACTCCCAGGATCCGGTTTTATCTTTGTTCCATAGCTAACCACTGTTGCAGCACCACTTAATAAAAAGTCAATCTTTGTCCCAATGTTTTGAAATGCCATCTCGAATGTATACCACTTTTCCATATGCACTTAGGTTGATTTCTGTCCTTTTTATTCTGTTCTGCTGGTCCATCTATTCATGCAACAGTACCACACGGTTTTAATTATGGAGGCTTTATAGTACGTTTTAATGTATATTAGTGCTAGTCTTCAACACCCACTATAGTTTTTTCCCCCTCAGTATTTTCCTAGATATTCCTGCATATTTCTTTTTCCATATAAACTGTAGTATCAACTTGCCTAGTCCCAGTAACAAAAACTGTCCTCAAAGTGTTCTTAAAATTTAGAATGACTTCTCAGCATTAAAGGTGGGGAGATATCACATGAAAATCTGTATTTCCGGTTTCTCTTGAAAATTGGGAAGCACTGTCACATGGGCCTTTTTTTTCGCCACATGACCTATTGCTGTAGGGCAGCCTGCATGCAGGCCTGTGCTCTTCAAGACCATGCAGGCCTCACCACTCCCTCTGACAGCTCACTGCTGCCCTTCTTCACACACGCAAGTTCCCTGTGTGACATCTGAGTTGGTGACTGTGGCTTCAAATGATCAGGAAAGTATGTTCCAGGCCCATCCTCCACCCTCTATTTCTCTGTCTCACAATACAAATGTTAAGAAATGGATTTGTGTTGCTTTGTTCACTGCTGTATTTCCAGGACCTAAGAAGAGGGTGTGGGGCGTGGTTGGCACTAGGTAAGTCTTTGTTCAATGAATGCATGTCATGGATAGGAAACAAGAAATGATCAGAACATGTTCTATCTTCAGAAAACCATTGAAAATACATCAAATGGAACCACACACTGTGGGTGGGAGTGACTTGGTACAGCCGTTATAGAGAACAATTTGGCAATATTTGTCAAAATTACAAACACATAGATCAGTTGTTCCTGCAGTTCCATTTCTAGAAATTTTCCTAAAGCATATTTGCACACAGGAAAGGTGACGGTGTACAGAGTTAATTATTGCAGTAATAATAGATTGAAAAAACCTAAATTTCCCTCAAAAGGGAACTGATTATATAAATTACGGTTTATCCATACATTGGAAGTATGGAATGTTATACAACTATAAAAAGAATAAGGGGCTGGGCACAGTGGCTCACACCTGTAGTCCTAGCACTTTGGGAGGTCAAGACAGGTGGATCACTTGAGGTCAGGAGTTTAAGACCAGCCTGGCCAACTTGGTGAAATCCCATCTCTACTAAAAATACAAAAATTATCCAGGTGTTGTGACAGTTGCTGGACATCCCAGCTACTTGGGAGGCTGAGGCAGGAGAATCGCTTGAACCCAGGAGGTGGAGGTTGCAATAAACCGAGATTGCACCACTGTACTCCAGCCTTGGTGACAGAGCGAAACTCTGCCTCAAAACAAAACAAAGAATAAGGGTGCTACCTATGAAATGAGAGGGAAAACACAAGGTGCAGAATAATGTATGTAGTGGGCCACCTTTTATGTATAAAAGGAAAATATCCCAAAGCAAGTATGTAAAGAAAATCTGTATGAACTCATAAGAAAATAGTAACAATGGTTAGTGGGAGAGTGGAGTAGGTATGGCGAGGAACCTGGATAGATGAGGACAGGGTCGAAGGAAAATGCTAATTCTCTCTCTTTCCATGACTTTGAAGAGTAGGTTTTAAAGCAAATATTTATATATAATGTATGCATACACACATACACATATAGTAATAACAAATATTAAACTAAAGTGACAGTAGAAGAAGCCATCAGACCCTGGAGACCATAACTATCCACAGGACACTCTATGGCTACCATCTGATGGAAGCTCTAGGTCACTCAATGGAATTTTCATCCACTCTTGCTAGAAGATGATTTATTTGGCATGCTCCTTTCAGCTTGACAGAAAAGACAGTGAAATATGTTTCCACTCCTACTGTCTTGCACTCAGATAATCCCAGAGAGCACTTTACAAATTGACAGCCAATAAACCACTTCACCCCGTGGAGAAATAGAGCAAATTCCAAGATGGAATTGGTGACATCCATGCCATAGGGGATGGCCCACCAAATGCTTCATGATAAATAAGTGAAATAGCCCAGCTAGTGAAATCTGCACTGAGAATTTAGCAAAGAAAAAATTTATCTGTTACTATTGTTCTAGAATGTTAGAAAGCAAAATCTTCTAAACTATTGAAATACAAATTCAGGAAGCCTTCCAAGAATAACTCAGATCTTATATATAGAGTCTGGCACATGGCATATGATCAATGTAAAATGAATTTTAAGATAGAAAATTTATTAAACAGAGTACTGTTACTCCAATAAATTAAATGGATGAATCCTTTTCTGTCATAGCGTATATAAAAGTATTTTAAACTAGGGAGCCCAGAGAATAATTAAAACTGGCCAGGTGCAGTGGCTCATGCCTGTAATCCCAGCACTTTGGGAGGCCGAGGCGGATGGATCATCTGAGATCAGGAGTTTGAGACCAGCCTGGTCAACATGGTGAAACCCTGTTTCTACTAAAAATACAAAAATTTAGCCAGTCGTGGTGGCGGGTGCCTGTAATCCCAGCTACTAGGGAGGCTGAGGCAGGAGAATCACTTGAACCCAGGAGAAGGAGGTTACAGTGAACCAAGATCATGCGACTGTACTCCAGCCTGGACAACAGAGTGAGAATCTGTCTAAAAAAGAAAAAATACTGTGGTAGATGATATTTTTGTATATATGTGTATTTCAATAACTTTGTGCTTTTTTGATCTATAGTTTAATTGTTTTCTGGGATTGCCACTGTGTCTTTGGAGTTATTAGTTTCTGTTTTTTTAAAAAATTCTCAAATGGTAAGCCATTCTATTTACGCCTTTGCAGGTATCTGATAAAAGCAAATTTCAACATTTTTGGTAGGCTAAATATTGTTGTTTTAATTCTGTATGACACAGCTCAGAGTCACATTGTCAAAGTAGAATATTCATTTTCAAAAATCTTTAGCATAAATACCTCAGACTAAAGATATTTATATCCAGTGAAAAATGTTCTAAACTGTTAAGCTAAGAGCATACAGTTAAGCATTCATACAGACTTACATGAACATAGACATGAAAGGAATCTATATTAAACGGTACAAGAGGAATATAACAGCTTAGAATCAAAATATGCCTCTGTTGCCTTTATGTGTTTAAAATTAACATTTTTTAGCAGCTGAAATTGTAGAGAAAATGTTGCCCAGAAGTACCCATTGATTTGAGGGCATTTCACTCATTGTTACAAGGATGTGAGGAGTGAATCTCCTTGGCAATGATATCATTTTGGAGGGAGAGTAGGGAAAATAGGTTACAAAACAGTGCATGGAGAATGGTTCCATTTCAGTAAGGATCATCTTCTATGCTTCATCATAATTCTCAATTTCTCAAGAGTTCTGCAACCTGAGGTGAATACAGTAGTCCCCTCTTGTCCATGGGGTATACTTTCTGAGACCCCTCTCTTATCCATGGGGGATACTTTCTGAGAACCCCCTCCCCTTATCCATGGGGGATACTTTCTGAGATCCGCCACCCCCAGTGGATACCTGAAACTGCCATAGTACCGAACTCTGTATATACCATGTTTTTCCCTATACATACATATCTATGATAAAGTTTAATTTATAAACTAGGCACAGTAATAGAGTAACACAAAATAAAATAGAATAATTATAACAATATGCCAGCGTCGCTTCTCTTCTGCTGTGGGGCCATTATTCATTAAAGTAAGGGTGACTTGAACCCAAGCACCATAATATCACTGCAGTCGAGCTGGTAACCAAGACGAAGTGACTTAACGGGCAGGCAGCATGGATGATTCACATCCCAGGTGGGACGGAGCAGGACGTGTAAGATTTCATCACGCTACTCACAACGGCATGCAACTTAACACTTATAAAATATTTATTTCTGGAATTTTCCATTTAACATTTTCAGATTGCAGTTGACAGCAGATAACTGAAAGCTCAGAAAGCAAAACCGTGGATAAGGGGGGGGGAACTATGGCATCCCATTTAAAATTGCTTCTATAAGTTTATGTTTGAAGTATTTTGTTCCTTGAAAATATGCTTGCTTTTTTTCTTTCTCATTGTTCTTACTAATTGTGTAACTTAATTTCTCATACGTTGTTGCCCCTCAGCGCTAAGTCACTGAGGTTTTAGGAAGTTAAATGTTATGTTCCTGTAAAGATCAAAAGCGTCGCCGGGCGCGGTGGTTCACGCCTGTAATCCCAGCACTTTCGGAGGCTGAGGCGGGCAGATCACGAGGTCAGCAGGTCAAGACCATCCTGGCTAACACGGTGGAACCCGTCTCCACTAAAAATACAAAAAATTAGCCGGGTGTGGTGGCGGGCAACTGTAGTCCCAGCTACTCGGGAGGCTGAGGCAGGAGAATGGCTTGAACCCGGGAGGCGGAGCTTGCAGTGAGCCGAGATTGTGCCACTGCACTCCAGCCTAGGCGACAGAGCGAGACTCCATTTCAAATAAATAAATAAAAGACCAAGAGTGTCACACTTTTAAAGCAAATGTTAGAAAACCTTCACTGATGTGTCCTGAGTACCTGGGAACAGCTGGCAGCCCAATTATTTGATATTCTTCCAATTAATTCAGACTCTTATGGGCACAGTGCTGCCTTCACCTTGGGCCTTCCTTTTAGCTTTTGAAGGCACAGAGGGCCACTGTCCTGGCAGCCACCTGCCAGCAGGGCGCCCTCCTGCCTTACCTCATGACTGTGCTTCTTGGTTCCTGCTCTCTGGCCACTGGGCCCTCCTCAAGTTCTTGAACAGTCCAGGCTCCCACCTGCCATTAGGTCTTTGTAAATACTATTCCCTTGCCTGGAATGCTTTCTTCACCTAGTTAGTCCTGCTTTTTGGTCATCTCTTCCTTAGGGAAGCCTGCCCTGATAATCCAGAAGAGGCAGGCCCTTTCATTTCATGCCCTTACAACACCCTTTATTTACATGGTCATTGTTAGTGACTGTCTTCCTTTTCAAACTGTATGCTCTTTAAGGTAGAACCCTTTTTTGTTTTTGCTCATCACGACTTTCTGGTTCTTAGTGGATTTTTTGTAATTATTGCTGTATGAATGAATGTATTATTTTAATAATTTATTCATTGCCAGAGGTCAGTAAAATGCAAACCCTATATACCCAGTCTTGTTGCAGTTTGCTGAGTGGGTGGAGCGTTCCCTTGGGAGGCCCTGATCCCTCCCTGGGCAGACATTCTCCTACAGCCAAACTCTCAAGAAATGTATGGGCTGATATAGGATATTTTACAGCGAGAGCTGTGACTACCAGTAGCTTCTTCGGTGACCATGAACGTTAGGGGTGGGGCTTGAGGCCAGATGAATCTGTTGCCACTGCAGGGCTGCACATCCGGGGTTCAGATGCTGTGGTAATGAGCCAGGTCCTGTATCAGCTACCTCCTCTGCGTGGTCCTTTCAGACTCATCTTGGGGCCTTGGCTCGTTCTTGTGGCCCACACCTCTGTGAGCTCTGTTGCATCCTGCAGTGACTGTGAGGGCCTTGCCCTGCTGCTACTGGTGCTTCTCACCACTTTTGGACTCAGACAAAGCCCCTGATGCAGGGCTCGGGATCTGGCTTTCTAGCAGCTGGTGAGGGAGCGCATATCATCCTTTACACTCTGGAAGTGCAGGAGAGTTAACTTCCATGGAGGCAAATTTTGACCACTGGGATCCAGGAGATGAAGGGGAACTAGCAGATAAATGACATTTTTGTCCTTTGCTTAGATGCAGAAGTTCAGCCCTACGAAGTCCATGATTAATTAGCTGAGCAGAGGCCAGCTCAGCAGTGCACCTCCTGCTTGCTTTCCCTCTTTCCTTGCTCCACACCTCACTTTTCTCCCTCACTTTTGCTTCCCTGGGATTGCATTCCCAATAAAGTGTTCATACATAAACCTTTGCCTCAAGCTCTGTTTCCTGGGAAGCCCAGGCTGGGCTGGGCCCTTCCCTCCTGCCAGTCCTGGACACACACTGCAGATGTTCCCTCCTAGAATTCTCGTGACTGTTGTCCAGGCTTCACCACTGCACTGCACCCCTACCAGCCAGGCATTCTTTCTTTACACAGAGCACAGAGCAGTCGATTAGATTGAACCTTTCTTCATTATGTGATATTAGCCTTTACAAATGATTTTTAAATTTGCTTTTTACTTTTATTGAAATTACAAAGTTTAAAGAGTCAAGTAATTCTATAAGGCTTGGTACCGAAGTCTACACCCCCCGACATCCACTTGTATTACCCATTCTTGGGGGGCAACCACTTTTAACTGATTACTTGGGTATTTATATCATTTCTCCAAACAACAAATGTTGCTGTATCTTTATCCTTTCATTTTAGGCATGACCTATTGATTTTTCTCAATGAAAGATGAATATTTAGCTCATTTTAACAAACCTAACATTCACCTCTACTTCAAATGCATACTTCCTGTCCCCTCTCCTAATGTTGTTGTAGCATAATTTAGTTTAAAACTCAGTGTTTACTTTATTATAAATATATAAGGCTGTTCGTAGTTGAGCCATGTGGTAAACCATGATTATTTTCTATTTTCTGTTCAACTTTTGTTTTCTCTGAAATTAGTAATTGTCTTTTTTCCCTTAGTACTATGGTCTGAATGTTTGTGCACCCGCCATGGCCCCCATCATTCATACGTTGAAATCCAAAGCCCCAGGGTGATGGTATTAGGAGGTGGAGCCTTTGGGAGGTGATTAGGTCATGAGGGTGGAGACTTCACTAATTGGATCAATGCTCTTATGAAAGAGGTTTGAGTTGCCTTCTTGGTGCAGTCAGCGGCACGTCAGTCTCATAAGAGGTTTGAAGGAAACTGTTTGCCCTTTCTTTTCCACATGTAGGACACAGCATGAAGGTGCCGTGTTTGGGCTGGGTGCGGTGACTCACGCTTGTAATCCTAGCACTTTGGGAGGCCAAGGCAGGCGGATCATTTGAGGTCGAGAATTCAAGACCAGCTTGACCAACATGGTGAAACCCCGTCTCTACTAAAACTACAAAAATTAGCTGGGTGTGGTGGCGGGCGCCTGTAATCCCAGCTGCTCGGGAAGCTGAGGCAGGAGAATTGCTTGAACCCAGGAGGTGGAGGTTGCAGTGAGCCGAGATCGCACCATTGCACTCCAGCCTGGGCAACAGAGTGAGACTCCATCACAAAAAAAAAAAAAAAGAAAAAAAAGAAAAAGAAGGTGCCATCTATAAACCAGAAAGCAGGCCCTCGCCAGATACTAAACCTGTTGGAGGCTTGGTCTTGGACTTCCTAGCCTCCAGAACTGTGAGAAATAAATTTCTGAGTTTTTGTGTTTTTGTTTTGGGACAGGGTCTGGCTATGTCACCCAGACTGGGAGTGTAGTGGCACGATCATGGCTCACTGCAGCCTCGACCTCCTGTGCTCAAGCGACCCTCCTGCCTCAGCTGCCCCCACAACCACCCCCCAGTAGCTGGGACTATAGGCACATGCCACCAGCCTGGCTAATTTTTTTTATCTTTTGTAGAGACAAAGTCTCATTATGTTGTCCAGGCTGGTCTTGAACTCCTGGGCTCAAGTGATTCTCCTGCCTTGGCCTCCCAAAGTGCTGGGATCACAGGTGTGAGCCACTGTGCCTGGCCTTTCTGGTTTTTGTTTTCTTGTTTTATAAGCCACCCAGTTTGCGGCCTGAATGAATTAAGATATTTGGTTTTCTCTGTTTTTCTCACTAATTTATCTCTAAACCTAGCTCAAGATGTATTAATACACATCTCCTTCCCTTACATCTGAACATGTTAGGTGCTCTTCAGCATTGATTTCTTGATAATGCAGCGTCTCCCAGAACCTTCCTACCTGCTCAGTGCTACTGGGCTCACCTCAGTGCCAGCACACTGGTGAGTGAGGTGCTGGTCCTTCCTCACCATGCTGGGCTGGCCTTCCCTAAACCATCCTCTATGATTTGATGACGTGATCAGACCCTTGGTGGGTCTTACTTTTCCCATAGATCTGAAAGCATTGATGAGGTGAAGGAAATGGGGCATACAGAGAATAGGCATCTCCCTTAAGGTGATTACCTTGTTATTTCAGGGTCTTCAAGTAAGGCAAGAGCAGCCTCATTAGATGGGGGCAAAGGAGAGGCTCATGGAATCCTCCTTTATCTCCCCGTTCCAATTCCTGGCTCCCACTCATTTCCTTATCAATGCCCTACATTTCACATAAGGGATCTGATGATCTGTGGATTTAATGGATTTTATAATTTGACAACCCACAGGATTCAGTCTGACTTTTGGCAACCTTAGTCCTGTGGCAGCACAAGGTAAAGGATTTGTTTTGTTTTTGTTTTTTTTGGGTCTCACTCTGTCACCCAGGCTGGAGTACAAGTGGCATGATCTCGGCTCACTGCAACCTTCACCTCCCTAGTTCAAGGAATTCCCCTGCCTCAGCCTCCCAAGTAGCTGGGATTACAGGCACATGCCACCACTCCCGGCTAATTTTTTTGTGTTTTTAGTAGATACGGGGTTTCACCATATTGGCCAGACTGGTCTTGAACCCTTGATCTCAGGCAATCTGCCCGCCTCGGCCTCCCAATGTGCTGGGATTACAGGTGTGAGCCACCGTGCCTGGCCGATAAAGATTCTTTTAGCCCCATCATACACAGTATCTTGTTGCACAAACTTACCTTGAACCAAAAATGTAGAATTTGAGCTGCTTGTTCTTTTTCATTAAGCTGTCCCGTGTCAGTTAGAAATGGCCAGCTTTCCTCCCAGTCCTTTAGTTCTTCATACTCTCCCTAGAGTTCAGGGCAATGGCTATTCCATCTCCTGCAAGACTTGTCTTCATTCTAAGGGCCCCCTGTTTTGACAACCTGCCTTGGGCTGGAGTATCACCGTTTAACACCTCCGAGATAGTCACTGCTCTCAGGTTCCACCAGATGGGAAAACAGTCCAGATCCTCATCTCTCTAAGGCCCGCCATTTCCAATCACTGCTGGTGCTTATATCTAGATCACGCAGGAATCTTAGTTGCAACAAATCAGAACACACCTTGGCTAGTTTAAGCACAACATGAATGTAGA
>NW_012106419.1:1766612-1769146 GCF_000951045.1 Mandrillus leucophaeus
ATATATACCAGTGGAGAAAGATGGTTGCTTCTGACTACTGTAGAGAACTTAATGAAAAAGTCTTGCAAACAAAATGTTTAGCAAAACCAGCAGAAATGATGCATGCAAGATGGTAGCATTTATGTAAATTTAAAACATATAAAACAGCAGTCTATATTGTGCATAGATACATATTTATATGTCTGTTAAAGTGTAAAAAAGGACTGGAAAGATGCACTCTAAATTCACGGTAGTGGTTCCCTCACAGGAGAAGGGGACTAGAGATTAGGGACAAAGGGCCTCCAACTTCATCAAGAATGTTTTATTTTTATGTTAAAATAGTTGGAGTGCTAGAGCAGTTAGACTTTCACAGGCAAGAAAAGATGAACCTCAGGTGAAACAATGAGATACCACTGAACTTCTGTTAGAATGGCCAAAATCCATAACAGGATGTGGAGCAACAGGAACTCTCATTCATTGCTAGTAGGCATGCAAAATGGCACAGCCCCTTTGGAAGACAGCTGGAGATTTCTTACAAAACTAAACCTACTCTTAACCTATGATCCAGTGATTTCACTCATTAGTATTTACCCAAATGAATTGAAAATTTATGTCTACACAAAAGCCTACTCATAGATATTTATAGCAGCTTTATTCATAATTGCTAAATCTTTGAAGCAGCCAAGATGTCCTTCAATAGGTAAATTAACAAATGAACTGTGGTACATCCACACAATGAAATATTATTTAGCACTGAAAAGAAATGGCTATCAAGCCATGAAAAGACATGGAAGAAACATAAATGCATATTCCTAAGTGAAAGATGCCAATCAGAAAAGGCTACATATTGTATGATTCCGACTATATGACATTCTGGAAAAGGCAAAATTATAGAGACAGTAAAAAGATCAGCGGTTTCCAAGGGGTTGGGAGGAGGGAGGAATGAATGGGCAGGATTTTTAGGGCTGTGAAACTATTCTGTGTAATAATGTGATAATGGATACATGTCATACATTTGTCCAAACCCATAGAACGTGTAACACCGGGAGCGAACTCTTATGTAAGCTGCGGTTTTGGGTGATGATGACAAGTCAATGTAGGTTCATCAGTTATAACAAATCAACTATTCTGGTGGGGGATGTTGATAGTGGGGGAGGCTAAGTGTGTGTGTGTTGCGGGTAGGGGGTATTTGAGAATTTTACTTTCTGCTCAATTTTACAGTGAACCTAAAATTGCTCCAGAAATGAAATTTATTTAAAAAGCAAGCAAACAAAAACCTTGCCATAAGCCTAACACTTTATAAAAAATAACTTAAAATGGGTCACAGATGTAAATATAAAATGTAAAACTATAAAACTTTCAGAAAAAAAAGTAGGAGAAAATCTTCATGATCTTTGATTAGTAGAGTTTTCAGACCTGACCCAAAAAACATGATCCATAAATCATTGATAAATTGATAAATGAAAACACAAGTTATAGACCAAGAGAAAATATTTCCAAACCACATATCCAACCAAAGACTAGTACCTAGAATATATAAAGAGCTCTCAAAACTCTACAGTAAAACATCAAACAGTCTAATTAGAAAATGAACAAATGACATGGAGAGACATTTCTCTAAAGAGGTTATATGAATGGCAAATAAGGACATGAGAAGATATTTGGCATAATTAGCCATCAGGGAAAGGCAAATTAAAGCCAACAAGAAGATATCACACCTATTAGGTAAAATAAATGGTAGTAACAATAACAAAAACTGATGGAATGTAGAGAAATGGAATTTGTTTTGTTTTGTTTTTGCTGTTGTTTGTTTGTTCGTTTGTTTTTAGACAGGGTCTCACTTTGCCACCCAGGCTGGAGTGCAGTGGCGCAATCTCAGCTCACTGCACTCTTGACTTCTGGGCTCAAGTGATCCTCCTACCTTAGCCTCCCAAGTAGCTGGGACTACAGGTGTGTGCCACCATGTCCAGCTAATGTTTGTATTTTTTGTGGAGATGGGGTTTCACCATGTTATCTATACTGTTGAGAAACTGGATCTTTTTATACATTGCTGGTAGGAATGTAATATGTTATAGTCACTGGAAAATAATATGGCTGTTTCTTATTAAATGAAGTATATACTTACCATACAACTCAGCAATCACATTTTTTGGCATTTATCATAGAGAAATGAAAACTTGTGTACCACAAAACCTGAATCAAAGGCTAATTATATAATATCATTATGTGAAGTAGCCCCAAACTGGAAACAACCCAAATGGCCTTCAGTGGATGAGTGATCAAATAAACTGTGGTACCTCTATATGATGGAATACTATAGAAATAAAAAGGAGCAAACTCTTAATACATGCAACAATCTGGAACTTGGATGAATCACAAGGGAATTACACTGGCTGAAAAAAGCAAAAGGTTTTATGGCCAAGTATGGTGGCTCAGGCCTGTAATCCCAGCACACTGGGAGGCCAAGGCAGGAGGACTGCTTGAGCCCAGGAGTTCAAGACCAGCCTGGGCAACATAGTGAGACCTTGTCTCTAGAAAAAATCAAAAAAATTAGC
>NW_012106419.1:1772797-1774962 GCF_000951045.1 Mandrillus leucophaeus
CCTTGATATGAATCAACGGGATATCAAGGCTGCCAATAAAACATGGATAAAGATATTAGTTACTGAATTTAGCTCTATACTGTCAGCTCAAGGCAAGGAGGGAAAGTTGAGCTTTCATTACAGGGTGATAGCTATTTTCTTCTTTTATGTCAACTTATGTCTTCTCTTTGCAGGATATGGAAACTGTCATGAAGAATAATTTCAGGAACTAGAGATTTCTTTATCTAGAGATTAAAAAAAGACATACATACATACATATATATGTGTGTGTGTGTGTATATGTGTGTGTATATGTGTATACACATATAAAAAAAGACATACATATATACATATGTATATTTTTAAATCTTAGACGGAGTCTTGCTCTGTCACCCAGGCTGGAGTGCAATGACGTGATCTCAGCTCACTGCAGCCTCCACCTCCCGGTTCAAGCAATTCTCCTGCCTCAGCCTCCCAAGTAGCTGGGATCACAGGTGCCCGCCACCACACCCGGCTAATTTTTGTATTTTTAGTAGAGGTGGGGTTTCTCCATGTTGGCCAGGCTAGTCTCAAACTCCGGGCCTCAGGTGATCTGCCTCCCAAAGTGCTGGGATTACAGGTGTGAGTCACTGCACCTGGCCTGAATAGGTAGATATGTGATAAACCCAATATAGAAAAAATTTAATGGTAGAATCTAGATGGTGAATATATAGGTGGTTCATTGTAGAATTCTTTCAACTTTTCTGTACACTTGAAAAGTTTTATAATAAAAATTTTATACACACAGAGAGAGAGAGAGACAGAGAGAGAGAGAGAGAGAAAGAGAGATGAGGAGACTAGCTACATGGAAAGCAGATATCTAGACTTCTGATCCAGGAAGAAAAGTACACTAATTCTCCCAACAACCACCCTAACAAAACACTAAAAATGGAGAATAAAATACTGTAAATGACATATTCTTCAATGCATCAAAAAGTTAGTAATGTTTCACGTGTCCGTGTGAAGAGATCACCAAACAGGCTTTGTGTGAGCAACATGGTTGTTTATTTCACCTGGTTGCAGGTGGGCTGAGTCCTAAAAAGGAGTCAGCAAAGGTGATGGGATTATCATGAATTCTTATAGGTTTTGGGATAGGCGGTGGAGTTAAGAGCAATATTTTGGGGGCAGGGGGTGGATCTCACAAAGTACATTCTCAAGGATGGGGAGAATTACAAACAAACTTCTTAAGCGTGGGGGAGATGATAAAGAACATTGATCAGTTAGGGTGGGGTAGAAACAAATCACAATGGTGGAATGTCATCAGTTAAGGCTATTTTCACTTCTGTGGATCTTCAGTTGCTTCAGGCCATCTGGATGTATATGTGCAGGTTACTGGGGATATGATGGCTTAGCTTGGGCTCAGAGGCCTGACAAGTAAAAGTATGAAATTATCAAGCCAAAGTCGGAATGAAGTTTGCAAGGCAGAGAGATAAGTGGAGGGCTGCAGTCATTTCAGTCCTGAGCATGTGGCAAGCCTTACAAAAAGTGAAGTTTGGTTTTCATGGCCTCAAAGGGTTCTGGACCCATAAAGCAGGATATCCAAGGGCTACAACCTCAACATATGATTCAACCACATGGAAAAACACTATTCCTACTAGTACTCCCGGAGGACCAAGGAAAGCTTTGAAGAAAGTTGCCATGGTGCAGAGCAGATCACAGGAGTCGACAGGGATGGTGATGGAAATACTATTGCTGAGAAGTGGCAACCACAAGCTGGCCTTCACATGGCTGTGTTGTTCAAATTTGTGTTATTTGGGTGGTCCATAAAACCTCAAGGTATGGCCCCAGACTGGTGCTGAAAGGACACAAAGATACAAAAATGCGTACCTTCCTTTCCTCCCCCGATGTTGCTAAACTCTTTGTTCTGCTTTCTAATCTCTGCACGTACCAGAGGTTTCGTAAGTTCTGTAAGTACATGTTTTTCTTTCTGAGGCCAGGTCACAAGGAATGTTTAAGTAAGATAGCCAGGTCACAAGGTGTGTTTAAGCAAGATAGCCATAAACTGGTTGTGCAACCTGACGCAATATAATTAACTGCCTTTGTGTAAAACTGCTCTTCCGCCTCAAGGGTTGTACTGAAATATCAGAAATGGCGGGAACTAATCATAGTTTGCCAAATCGCTTTGTTCAAACTCCAGCCAATCATAC
>NW_012106419.1:1777990-1778206 GCF_000951045.1 Mandrillus leucophaeus
GGATGACTGTCAACAGCTCCTCCGAATCCTGTTCACAACGGAGGAGCGGGAAAGAATCCAAGTTGAGGCCAGAAAGCTGGTTCCAGGAGATGATGGCCAGCCAACTGCAAATCCTGACCTCATTAACGCGGCTTTTCCTTTGACCCAGCCCAGATAGGACTACAACACGGCAGAAAGTAGAGGACGACTGCTCATTTATCGCCAGACTCTAATGGC
>NW_012106419.1:1778256-1778463 GCF_000951045.1 Mandrillus leucophaeus
CATAGCCGTAACCATGTCTAGCTTGCCTATGCTTTTATGCCTTATGCATCTGACTCCCCTCACTGCTGTGCCGTCTAATCCCTATGTCTGGAGGTTCTGGCTCTATGAGAACAAAACTCACCCTGGGGAAACCCCCCAAGCAAGTAAACTGCTAGCTAGCACAGACTGCCTCCCCTCCGGGTGTAATACTATAGTTTACCTCAATTT
>NW_012106419.1:1778513-1779967 GCF_000951045.1 Mandrillus leucophaeus
CTCCGGGTGTAATACTATAGTTTACCTCAATTTCACTAAGTTCCAGATTGCCCAACCAGCAATACCCATGATCTGTTTTGAGTATGATCAGACTGAACATAATTGTAAAAATTATTGGTAGCACCAGAGTGCAGGTTGCCCATACAGCTACTGTAAGATGCACTCTGTCCGATACCGGACAGAACAACAAAGGTGGTATTTTTACCAAACTGAGTCCCCAGTCACCTATACCTGGATAATTAAAGACCCATAGGACTCTCGGTGGACAACCCCGCAACATAGAGAGGTATACTATTCATCAACTAGTACCTGGCCCAGTAGCCACTTATATTTGTGGCGAAGTCTAGTCCAGATTCAACCCTTAATCCATACACAGATCCACAGACAAGAAACCAAGTTATCACAGGACTTGCAGCCCTTCTCTTGGCTGACCTTACTACAAGAAAGGCTAGCGGTCGCCAACCTTACTGGCTTAGGCGACCTGTCCTCTTGCTTTCTGTATGCCACCCTAGGAAGACCGCCATTAACTGCTGTTCCCCTATCCTCCCCCCCCCCAAACTATATACCAGACTCTAATTTATCAACAGTTGCAATACCCGATGTAGCCCTGTGGACTGCCCCAACTGAAACTACGCGACATAGACGGGCAGTTTTTCTACCGCTATTTGCCGGAATATCCTTAACCACCTCTGTCGTTGCGGCGAGGCTAGCAGGAGGGGCGTTACAACACTCCATGATAGAAAACGATAAGTTACTTCAACAGTTTTCCCTGGCTATGGAAGCATCAGCCGAGTCACTTGCATCTCTCCAGAGGCAACTCACTTCCCTGGCCCAGGTAACTTTACAGAATAGAAGAGCCCTAGATCTGCTCACCGCAGAAAAAGGGGGAACCTGCATGTTCCTCAAAGAGGAATGCTGTTTCTATATTAATGAGTCAGGATTAGTTGAAGAGAGAGTCCAACGTCTACATAAACTAAGCTTAGAAATGAAAAAGCAGCAATTCGCTACAGCTGCTAACAATTGGTAGAACTCTTCAATGTTTTCCCTTCTGGCCCCCCTTTTAGGCCCCTTGATGTCCTTATTACTTCTATTTACCATAGGCCCCTGTGTAATAAATAAGATTTTACAATTTGTCAGAGAGAGATTTGATACGATCCAACTCATGGTCCTCCGCAGCCATCACCAGCCTCTCCTGCACCCAGAAAGTGAGGTTGCACTGTAAAACTCCGAAAATCCAAGATTGGATGTCCAGTTACTTATGAGAGGGGGAAATGAAAGGACACAAAGGTACAAAAATGCGTACCCTCCCTTCCCCCCCCCGATGTTGCTAAACTCTTTGTTCTGCTTTCTAATCTCTGCACGTACCAGAGGTTTTGTAAGTTCTGTAAGTACATGTTTTTCTTTCTGAGGCCAGGTCACAAGGAATGTTTAAGTAAGATAGCCAGGTCACAAGG
>NW_012106419.1:1781517-1782675 GCF_000951045.1 Mandrillus leucophaeus
AGCGGTAGTAATGTCCTTTGTAAACCAGGCAGCACCAGATATTAAAAGAAAACTCCAGAAATTAGAAGGTTTAGAAGGAAAGCAGATTCAAAACCTCCTTCAGATGGCCCAGCAAGTTTATAATAATAAGGATACTCCAGAAGAAAAACAGTTAAAGGCAACCAAAGAAATGACCAAAGTCTTAGTAGCAGCTTTCCCCCAGGCAAGGAATGGCCAAAGCAGAAAGCAGAAAAAGCAAGGCTCTAGGCAAAGATTAGAAAAGGATCAGTGTGCTTATTGCAAGGAACGTAGTCACTGGATTAAAGACTGCCCAAAGAAACAGAGAC
Source organism: Mandrillus leucophaeus (assembly GCF_000951045.1). NCBI lineage: Eukaryota > Metazoa > Chordata > Mammalia > Primates > Cercopithecidae > Mandrillus > Mandrillus leucophaeus. The sequence continues at coordinate 1,781,844 of NW_012106419.1, forward strand.
CAGCTAACCCTACCTCCGTACTCGTTACCCAGGACTCTGACTAAGGAGGACGAGGTTCGGACCCCCTCCCCGAACCCAAAGTAACTTTGCAAGTAGAGAGGTCTCCAGTTCGCTTCTTGGTCGATACTAGGGCGGAACGCTCAGTCCTAACCAAACCAATTGGAAAAATGTCTAAGAAAACATCCTAGGTGCACGGGGCCACAGGCATCAAAAAATACCCCTGGACAACCCAGAGGACTGTAGACTTAGGAACGGGAAAAGTCTCCCATTCCTTCCTAGTCATCCCAGAGAGCCCCTGCCCTCTACTAAGGAGGGACTTGCTGACAAAGATAAGGGCCCAAATCCACTTTGAGCCAGAAGGGCCCAAGATAACTGATTCCCAAAACAGGCCAATATCTATCCTGACTGTCACCTTAGAAGATAAGTACCGACTCCATCAAGAGCAAAAGCCCCCCGATCAGGAAATTGACTCTTGGCTCCAGCATTTCCCTGAAACGTAGGCAGAAACTGAGGGCTTGAGGCTAGCTAAACATCGACCTGCCATATTTGTAGAAGTTAAGCCAAGGACGGACCCGGTTCAGGTTCGGCAATATCCTATGCCCCTGGAGGCAAGAGAAAGAATTACGCCCCATATCCGCCGACTCCTAGACCAAGGAGTCCTACGGGCTTGCCACTCATCCTGGAATACTCCACTGTTACCTGTTCATAAACCCAACAGTACGGACTACAGGCCAGTACAGGATTTAAAAGAAGTTAATAAAAAGGTCATAGACATACATCCCACTGTGCCCAATCCATACACCCTTCTGAGTGCCTTACATCCCGAAAAACA
>NW_012106419.1:1787185-1821399 GCF_000951045.1 Mandrillus leucophaeus
CGAGCGAGGGAGAGTTCCAGGTTCGAACCTGTAATAAAGATCCTTGCTGCTTAGCTTTGACTCTGGACTCTGGTGGTCTTCTTCGGGGAATAAACGGTCTGGGCATAACAGTGCCTGGCAGAGGTGAAAGCAAAGGCTCTCTATAGGAACATATTTCATCCTGGGCCTCAAAGAATCACCACAAGTAATTTTCCAAGGAAAATAAGGAGCTAACAATAAACAAACCAACAAACCACTAGTTGCACAAGGAAACCAAGCACCAACAGTGACGCTCGTCAGGGGAAAAAAGCCTAGAAAGTAGAAACAGCCATCAAAGCTTCACTGCAGTTATCAGAAACAAAATGGAAACTATGATTTTTATGTTTAAAGAAATAAACTTGAAATTATATGCAATAAATAAGAAAATACAGAGAAGTGCCCATCATATTTGAGGGAGAACTAAAAGCCTTTGGATATAAGAATATAATAATTGAAACCCAAATCTTAATAAACAAGTCTCAAAGCAGATTTGACACAGTTGAAAAGATAGTGATTACAGAAATAGGCTAGAAGAGATAGTCCAGAATGCTGCACAGAGGGATGATGGGATGGAAATAGGAGTGGTAGACAGAGGCAAGGATAAAACGAGAGGAAAGAGAATGGAGCAGAGATAATATTTAAACATACGAAGAGAACTGATGAAAGACATCAAACCACAGATGTACAGCAAATTGCAAGCAGAAAAAGTAAGAATAAATGCCATATAACTCTTCAGAGGAAAACTGCAGCACACAAAAACAAAGAGAAAATCTTCACAGCAACCTAAGAGAAAAGACAGGACTCCTTTAAAGGAGTGACAAATGGGCTGACTGCTGACTTCTTTATAATAACAACAGGAACCAGAGGAAAATAAAATGTTATATTCATCCACGGAGAGAAAGTAACTGCTGATCTAGAATTCCGTATCAGCGAAGAGTCAAGAATATGGGCAATTAAAGACAGCTTCAGGGAAAACAAAATGGAAACATTTGCCATCAGCAGATTCTTACTAAAGGAAATTCTAAAGGATGTACTAGGCACAAGGAAAATGATCCCAGGAGAAAATATCTGAGATGCAAGAAGCAATTAAGAACCAAGAAGGTGGCAAATATAGGGGCAAATCTAGACTAGCATTCATTAAAGAAAACAGTAAAAACAATGACTTATGTGGTTAAAATATAAAATTAAAATACATTAAAAGATAGTGACTAGTGACTAACTCTAGATTGTGATATGTTAAATAAGTAAGATATTGTAAGTCTTTTTTTTTTTTTTTTTTGAGATAGGGTCTCACTCTTGCTTAGGCTAGATAGAGTACAGTGGTACAACCACAGCTCACTGCAGCCTCGACCTCCTGGGCTCAAGCAATCCTCCCACTTCAGCCTCCCAACTAGCTGGAACTACGGGTGTGCACCACCACACCCAGCTAAAATATTTGTGTAGATATGGGGGTCTCTCTGTGTTGCTCAGGCTGGTCTTGAACCCCTGGGCTCAAGCAATCCTCCCACCTCCGCCTCCCAAAGTGCTGGGATTACAGGCATGAGCCCCTGTGCCTGGCTATTGTAAGGCTTAAAGTTTTAAAGTATCTGTTATCTGCATAAAGAATAAAAGAAAAGTGAATAATGGAGGGGAAGAATGGAATGTGAAAACGAAGAAAAGAAAGGAGAGAAAAACATAAAAAGGTGGACAAAAGAAAACACAAAAGATGATAGACATAAATCCAATTATTTCTTTAATAACAATAAATGTAAATAAAATAAATGTTCCAGTAAAATGATAAAGATTGTGTTAGAATGGATTTTTAACATTCAGCTGTATGATGTTTACAAATGACACATGCAAAGCACATGGATATAGAAAGATTATAATAAAAGGACGGAAAAAGATATGTTGTGCAAATACTAATCAAAATAGACTTTAAGACAAGAAAGTATTACTAGAGATAAAAAAGGATCGGTGCATAATGATAGAATGTTCCGTTTCATCAGGAAAAGATAAGTAATTCTAACATTTTAGGTCAGATAATTCCATTTTGGGCAAGGATGTGGGAATATACACTGTTGCTGGGAGTGTCCAGTCTGTGGTCATTTTAGAGAGAATTTAGCAGCAAAACGAGAACATCATCAAACACCTTCAGATATAATAGATATGATAGATACCATGAGATTCTGGCTCTGCCCATAAAGGGCCATGCGAGTGTTCACTGCAGCAGGCAGTGAAAGCAGCAAAGGCTTCCTTCAGAGGGGCTGGAGAAGTGAAATGTGCTGAAAACATAATGTAGAATTTAATGCTGTAGCCAGAAACAATGAACCAAATGTAAACACAGCAACATCAATACAACTTGGAAAAATAAAAGTGTGTGCTCAATACCATTTAAGTGAAACACAAAAAATAATATGATGTACATCCATGTTTAAGGACGTGTATTTATTAGACTTGGTTCCTCTGGGAGAGAGGGGAAGGTGAGTGAGGGTGGGGGACACAAAGGAGAAACGTCACATAAAAGAAGAAAGGGCTTTGTATGGACATGATTATGATTAACCATCTCCATGCATCCACCCCATCCCTGACTCCAGCCCAAATAAAAGTTTGCCTCTTGCTTAAATCCAGCCAGACTTAAGATTTGAAGTGTACAAGTTTAGAGCTCAAGGTGGCTATAGAGTCTGAGTATATTCTCAATGGAGGGTGTGGCAACTGGTAGTTCTCCAACATTTACTCTCCTCTTACTCCTTTATAATGCATTCCCCAGCCTCCTTAGTGGGTGGGTATATCTACATAATTAATTTCTGGCCAGCGTTAAGTGGAACTTCTAGGAAGGATAGTTAAAAGGGAGGGGGCATATGTCATTCTGTCCTCTTCTATTTTTGACTTGGAATGTGGACATGATAGCTGGTTCCCTGGTAGTCATCTGGGACCATGATGCAACCTTGAGGGTGCTGAAAAAGACAGGAGCTGGATTCCTGATGCCCATGGAGCTGCTGTACCAGAGCTGCTTTTTTTGGGAGAGAGAAGCACACTTGTATCGTGTTTAAGGCCTTATTTTGGAGTTTTCTATTATATGGAGCCAAATATTCTCCTGATAAGGTGCGGTTAGAGTAGATGTGGAATTGGAGATAATTTCATTTTTTCCTAATCAGTCACCTTCTAGAAGAAATATTTCCTGGAGATTCTTTTTCAAATGCCAACTTTTTAAAATACCAATTTGTTGCCTTCAAAGGATAGTAGTTATACCTTCATGGAGGTTTAATGTTTAGAATTTAAAAATTGATTTAAAATAAAATATAAAATAATTTGGACTTTGAAGCAAAGCAGAGATTTGGCAGCAGGCAGCCTTAAGAGTTCAGCTCAGGGATAGCAATATCTCATTATACACACTTTAGTTGCATATATACATAGAGTGAAGGGACATGATCTTAGGGACTGGTGGTTTGGCCGACGGATAGCTGCCAATCGGTCTGACTGTGCAGCCTGAACTCTAAGTAAGCACTTACATTACTTCTGTTACTAAACAGTAACCTTATGACCAGACAGACTTTAAGGATGAGAGGTAATCTGGTGAGCTGTAAAACTCCTGATTGAATAGGAAGCAGACTTTACTAATTAGTGATTTTTCTTCCTCTTAAGTTTGTATCTTTTGATTCTTTTGAGTTTGTCGAGTCCATTTCCTGGCTTAGGAAAACAGGTTGGGCAACCTCAGAGAAACCTATTTAATTAGCATTAGTAATGGTGGCAGGTTTGTTAAGCCAGGAAGCACTGGAATTAAATGCTTGAAATTACTCACTGGACCATTGTCATAAGTGTCAGGTTCATCAGTGCTCTTTGCTCCAACAAATCTCTTTGCAGACCTACAATTTGGCATCTCTTTTGGCTAACCAATTTATAGTCTCCCAGATATAATTTTATTTTCAAGTAATTTGCGTATGTTTCATTGTTGCAAAAGAGATGCTCACTGTAGAGAATGAATATTCAGACAAATAAAAACAAAATAAAACAAAGTAAAAGCCTGCCAATCTCACCTAAAGACAATCATTCTTAACCCATTGGTGTGTATTTTTTCATAACTCTTTTATACTGTGTGGTGTCTATGTGTATGAATTTTAACCATCAAGGCAGTAGAAGGAATTTTAATAAATCTAAAAGCAGTAATGAAATAGAAAGCAAAAACCAGTAGATTTGATTGGTACAGCCAAAGGCTTACTCTTGAAAAAGACCAAGAAAATACATAGATCTTTATTGGTCTTGCCAGAGGCGTTTGAACCAGAGCAACTCCATCATGAATAGGGGCTAGGTAAAATAAGGCTGAGAGCCACTGGGCTGCATTCCCAGGAGGTCAGGCATTCTAAGTCACAGGATGAGATAGGAGGTCTGCACACGATACAGGTCATAAAGACCTTGTTGATAAAACAGGCTGTATAAAGAAGTCAGCCAAAATCCTTAAAAAATCAGGAAACAACAGGTGCTGGAGAGGATGTGGAGAAATAGGAACACTTTTACACTGTTGGTGGGACTGTAAACTAGTTCAACCATTATGGAAAACAGTATGGCGATTCCTCAAGGATCTAGAACTTGAAATACCATTTGACCCAACCATTCCATTAGTGGGTGTATACCCAAAGGATTATAAATCACGCTGCTATAAAGACACATGCACCCGTATGTTTATTGTGGCACTATTCACAATAGTAAAGACTTGGAATCAACCCAAATGTCCATCAGTGATAGACTGGATTAAGAAAATGCGGCAAATATACACCATGGAATACTATGCAGCCATAAAAAAGGATGAGTTCGCATCCTTTGTAGGGACATGGATGCAGCTGGAAACCATCATTCTCAGCAAACTATCGCAAGAACAGAAAACCAAACACCGCATGTTCTCACTCGTAGGTGGGAATTGAACAATGAGATCACTTGGACACAGGAACGGGAACGTCACACACTGGGGCCTATTGTGGGGAGGGGGGAAAAGGGGAGGGATAGCATTAGCAGATATACCTAATGTAAATGATGAGTTAATGGGTGCAGTACACCAACATGGCACATGTATACACATGTAACAAACCTGCACGTTGTGCACATGTACCTACCTTAGAACTTAAAGTATAATAATAATTTAAAAAAAAAAAAGCCAGCCAAAACCCACCAAAACCAACATGGCTAAAAGAGTAACTTCTGGTTCCCCTCACTGCTCATTATATGCTAATTAGAATGCATTATCATGTTAAAAGACACTCCCACCAGTATCGTGACAGTCTGCAGATGCCATGGTAATGTCAGGAAGTTACTCTATATGGTCTAGAAAGGGGAGGAACCCTGAGTTCCGGGAATTGTCCACTCCTTTCCCTGAAAACTCATTCATAATCCACCCCTCATTTGGCATATAATCAAGAAGTAACAATAAAAATGGGCAACCAGCAACCCTGGTCCTGTTTTGTCTACGGAATAGCCATTCTTTTATTCCTTTACTTTCTTAATAAACTTGCTTTCAGTTTACGGACTAGCCTAGAATTCTTGATTGCCCAAGATCCAAGAACTTGCTCTTGGTGCCTGGATCGGGACCCCTGTCTGGTAACAGTCTTGTCTAGGGAAAAAAAAACACATAAATGAACAGCATGTGGAATATGAACAAGAACATAACTATTAATAGACAGATGGAGAGTGAAAACCTAAGAGAATACAGTATTTGTAAATGTGTAAGAATGTTATCAAAATGCTTCTGGAAAAATGCTTAGTACGTCCCTCACTCTCACCTGTACTAGGGGTCCATATTTCTAACTTTGGAAGTGCCTCCTGGATATGCCCACGTGGGTGCCTGGCCATCCACTCAAATCCAACCTCTCTAAAAAGTGATTCTCCCTACTTCCTTCTCACACAATTGTGTGGCCAGAGCAGCCAGACCAATGGCTCCAAACTACCCCCAAGTGTACTGATAATAAGGAATTCATGCCATTTAATTTGGGCACATTTATCTCAAGATCAAGAACGTAGGTTTAGCCCTGGGCCAGGGGAGTCAGGGTGATACAGAGAGAAGGTGGTACCTCTGGTGTGGAGGCCAAGGACTTCGGACAGTTCAGCCACATCAGGTGGGCTCTTCGTGTGAATTAGATGACCTCGATGTTCTTTTTAATGCTCATGTTGTAATACATTGAAACCCTAGCTTCAACACTTTAAAAAGTTCTTGGCCGGGCGCGGTGGCTCAAGCCTGTAATCCCAGCACTTTGGGAGGCCGAGACGGGTGGATCACAATGTCAGGAGATCGAGACCATCCTGGCTAACCCGGTGAAACCCCGTCTCTACTAAAAAATACAAAAAACTAGCCAGGCCAGGTGGCGGGCGCCTGTAATCCCAGCTACTGGGAGGCTGAGGCAGGAGAATGGCGTAAACCTGGGAGGCGGAGCTTGCAGTGAGCTGAGATCCGGCCACAGCACTCCAGCCTGGGCGATAGAGCGAGACTCCGTCTCAAAAAAAAAAAAAAAAATGTTCTTATTAGCAAATAAATTACAGACTGAACTCCTGAATCATTTGCAGCCATTTTTTATTCCAAACATGTATGTTTTTGTAAACCTGACATTTCCCAAACAGTGCAAGTGAATCAGAAGTGATTGCTTAGACTTTAATACACGTGACATTGTGAGGCAGTACACCCTCCCCCCACCCACCAAAATTCCTCAGTGGAAATGTACATGGATGCATCAGTAAAGTTCTGGAAGTGCAGATAGCGTGGGTGCCTGCCATGCAATTAAATCACTCGTAAAGCTTTTAAACTCACTCTGCCAGTCACACCGTGCACATTAGAATTAAAACAACAACATCAACCAAAAAAACCTTAACACAGTCTGAAACCTAGATCATTGTGCTATAAAGCATTGCACCATGTTGGGAAATGTGTTCACTTATTCCCCCCATGTGCTGAAGATTCAGAAGACATCCCAGAAGTTTCATTTTGGCCCTATTGGCTCTGTGTTCTCCCTTCAGCCATTCTGTGTTTCAGAAAATATTCTCCACTGTGTATATTGTTACTCTATACATATCAAAATATCAACTAAAAGTGTGCATACTAAAGCATTTCTGAAATGATGCTCACTTTCTGCCTTTTGTCTACTAAAGGCTCCAAGTGACAATCCTTTCCAGCACCTCTAAATTTTGAGAAGTTTGAGCCAAGTATACAGTTCACCAGATGTACGTTTCACACGTAACCCAGACACAACTGCAAGCACCTGGCCATAATGCCTTACCCAAAAATAAGTCATAGCCTTTCAAAAAGCCACCATGCTAGGGTTCCACAGGTAGCATACAGCACGCGGATCGTTTGGGGATCTGCTCTGCTTCCGCATGGAAAACAGGACATTCCCAGGAGTGCTGTTGGGTTTTTGTTTTAAACCTCATTGCGTTTGGCTCAAGGGCAGTAGCGACATGATTTGGTGAAGGAGGACTTCCTATTGGATCTTCTAAAAAGTCTCCCATACCTCTGAGTACCCACGATGCTGACAGAGGTTTCCTGAAGAACTGCCTGAGGAAACCTCAGGGCCGAGTGATCGGAATGGATGCCTGTCAGTTGCCACTAAGCCAGTGGACCCTGCCCCTCCTGCTAGTGTCCCCTTGTTTCTAAACTTCACGGCCTCTTCTTTGTGACAGCTCTACAGCTCACGTGGGGGATGTTCCAAACTCTCCTGGGTCCTACGTACATTGAGCATAAGCAAAACTTGTTTTAAAAAAGGGGCACTGTTTTACTCAATTTTTACAAAGGTCCTTTGTCATATTTAAAAAGCATTTCAGTTCTCTGAACAGTTGGTTAAAACCACATTGAAGATTCAACTAAACGCTGAAGGAAACTGAAATAATACTGCTCAGGAGAATATCTTATAGGATTCCACAGTGAACCCATGGAAGCAGGAAGGGGTGAAAGTAGAACGTACTGTAGAATTTTCAAATCATATTCTGGAGGGGTAACACAGACATAGCAGTCCACCCCATCTGCTTCCCCTGAGAGCATAGAGAGGGCTTCTGAGCTGGGAAGGAGCTTGTGAACTGCCCAAATTGAGAGAGCGCTAATGATATGCTTAACTTCTCTATCACTGCGCAAAATGGTTAACTCCCCAGTCCCTGTAGCCCCACCTGCTACTAAGCATGATCAGACCAGCAGAGGCATCATCCTTCCCCAGACAGTTTCCTGAGGAAGCTTTCAGTATCTGCTCATGGTGACGCCAAGGCTGGTTTTCTTAAAACCTGCCTTTATAAAGTCTTAGTGACCTCCTGGGTATACAGCTCCTCATGTGGGTCCACCCATGCAGAATCAAGCAGAAGCAAATAGGTCCTAGCTCTGAGACTGCCCACAGGAGTTTGCCCTTCTCAAGCGGGGCTTTGCTGGCGGGCAGAACATGGGCCTGTGAGTCACCCTTCTACACTGTCACCAACACACCTATACCCCTGGCAGGAGACAACTTAGTTGCTCTAAGTGCATGTGGCCAAAGCTGTTGATGGTGCTGTTTCAGGAATATCACCTAAGAATCCTAAATGCTTCATTAAAGAAAACATGGCATTATGAACAAGAGTCCATCAAAGGAAAGCTGCAAATGGCATCCCATTCAAAAAGTCCACGTCTCATACACCATCGCATTTTGCCACCCTGAGGCAAAATGTCCCTGAAGTGTTCTCTGGGGAACCTCCAGCACCTTGCGCAGTGCCTGACCCACAGCAGGGGCCTCAGAAATGGCTGTTAATCAGTGACTAAAACCCACTCAAGACTGCTTTTCTTATTGCTTTTGATAAAACTCATAAGTGAACTCTGAGTGAGAGTTGGTTTCTTTGCCTCATCCTGCTCCCTGTAGCTACCTCTGTGCCTTCATCCCACAGTTGGATGCAACATCCCTGATTTCTAGGATCAGCTTGGTTCATGCCATTGACCCTTGGTTTTTTTGGTCTATTCCCATGTTCACCAGGAAGAGAAGCATGAGGTTACATTTGTAACCTCCCTGCAGCAGAGTCAACTGCATAATAAGAAGAGACCGAAAGACACACCTGCTCCATGCCAGGTTAGCACCCACCCATCACCCTCATAATTTTGCCAAAACTTTAGATATGTTTGTGAGTATTAGCCAAGTATGTGTATTAAAAATCTGTCTTCCCAGAAGTTGAGTTTGGTGTCCTTTTGACAATGTTCACAGACTCCCAACATGTTAGCTTCCAGTTAAAAAAGGTGCTATAAGAGAGATCCTTGGTTTTATAGATTGTTTCATCCCCACTGGATGCCATGTGTATGTAGCTGGCACTTTGGCAGGCTGTCATAAGCCATCAAGACTCTGTTAGACCCTGCTCTTAGCCCCATGTTTCCTGTCTTATTAGATGGTTATCCATCAGCAGGAACAGCAGCCATAGTTGCTAACAGTTATTGTGTGATCACTCTGGGCCAGGTCAGTGCTGAGCATGCTACATCCATCACCTTACTGCCCTTTCAGAAAATCACACTGCACTCAAAACTAGGCAGCACAGTGCATCTGACAATATATCTACTGTCAAACAGAGAGCTTGGATACTGAAGGCCATAACTCAGCTCTCACACATGCAGGGGGTGGGGAGGGGCCGTGCTCTGCTCAGATCCCTTTGCATCATTTCTTTTGCATCATTTACCTGTGTTTCCCTAGGCTGAGGATGCACCTGTGGTTTTCCTTTAGCGGACTGCCCTGAGCTACTGGAGCCATTATGCCAGTAGGAATTGAGAACAGAATGTTTACACCTCCTCTGGGTGCAGCCAGCCCCTTGATTCAGGTTGGGACACCTCTGAGGCCTAACTTTCCCTCCAGAGTTCCCCTGATCAGGCTGAGGCTAAACTCCATGGAGCTCTCCCTGAAATGACAAACCTTTGCCTGGCTTTCTCTCCTTCCTTGTCCTGCTTCCCCCACTCCCTTACTGGTATCCCCTGGGAATACTTCCTTAATAACTTACTTGCACACAAATCCTTGTTTCAGGGACTGCTTCTTGGAAACCCAACCTAAGACATTTTTTAAAAAAATGGTTAAATGGTCCTCTCTGGGATGGAATCTGCACTCACCACTAGCTGGGACAGCCAGGGTGGTAGGGGAAATGAAGATCTCTCAACGAAAATGACCAAAAAAAGGCAATCCCTCACAGCGTTCAGACCCAATTCTTTGCTTAGGGGACAATGATTTAGTCCTTGTGGTGTGTGAACTCTGATGTATGACGTCCAGGATGAGATACCATTCTGAGGTTTACCAGATGACCACATGGCATTGCTCCAAGCTTTCATCCATCATCTGTGTAGAAGGAGGGTGACACGTCTGCTATATAAAGGTGATACAGAGCAGATTTCTTGCTAGGGATCAGGTTTTCCATCCAAATTCTTGTTGGGAATCTTCCAATGAAAAGTACATATGAAAAGACACTTACAGTTCTTTAGCACACGTTAGCACGTGACTCCACACTTCATCGAGGCAATAAAGATGTGAAATGTTCTTAGGGGTCTTGCCACATCCACAGTTTATATGCATCACTGCCAGCCTGGTGGATTCATTACGTGAGGTTTCTTCAACTTATTTCATCTGTAAGTCTTTTTAAACAGCAAGTTCCAAAGTACAGTAAGATTTTCATCCTTTAAAATTTGTATTCATGGATACGTACTTCCAAGATTTTAGGCCAGATATCAGTGCTTGAGTGAATTATATAACTATTTAATAGAAATAATAAAACATCGATACAAATATAAAGACATAATCAGTATAAAAGGCTTATATTTATAAAAAATACTTTAGGTAACAGTTTTCCCCTGAGGGTTGACCATGCATGTTGCATCCATAAATATTGCTCGGCTCTGAAGCTCACTCTCCAAAGTTCAGAGTTCATCTTTAAAGGAAGTGGTGCTGGCCCCAGTCGTGTGACCTGGCCGAAGTGGCTGCCTCAGGCTGGCACCTGGGCTTGATAGAATGAAGAAGAGAACAGCATCAGTGGGGCCTCCGAAAAATCTGGAGAAGATTTTTTTCTTCCAAATATGGAAGATACAAAGATCAAGGATGACAGGCTAGTGATCAGGTCATGTGACTGGTGTGGCAGCTCACTGGTTTTTCTGGACCCAGTCCCAACTGTCTTCATTCTCTTTCCGGTTCTTCTCAGCTTCGATAATTTCTTTGTACCTTCGGCGAAAGAAGCCCATCTGAAAGGCAGAAAGAAAGAGGAGAAGCTGAGTTAGAAGTACTGAAGAATCAGCCACTGTGACCCCAAGGCAGCCTGTCCCTGGGTAGGTGTGACCTGTACTCACAGGGCTGGGGAGGCCTGGAGGACCCCTCAGATTCGAGAAAACACTGGCAAGAAAAACATCCTGTGGAGACATTTTTCAAAATGCACGGACTTCCTGCAGGTGACATTAGGTAAGCTGTTTGTTCCTTGTAAAATGCATCTGGTGTAGTGTTTTCCAGACTGTGTGCTGGGGAATACTAGTTACTGAGAGCTGTTCAAAAGTGTTTGGGAGTAAAAAAAGGTTTCGTGGCTGAGCGCAGTGGCTCACACCTGTAATCCCAGCACTTTGGGAGGCTGCGACAGGCAGATCACTTGAGGTCAGGAGTTTGAGAGCAGCCTGGCCAACATGGTGAAACTCCGTCTCTACTAAAAATACAAAAATTAGCTGGGCATGGTGGTGTGTGCCTGTAATCCCAGCTACTTAGGAGGCTGAGGCATGAGAATTGCTTGAGCCCGGGAGGTGGAGGTTGCAGTGAGCCGAGATCGTGCCACCACTGCACTTCAGCCTGGACGACAGAGTGAGACTCCATCTCAAAAAAAAAAAAAGATTTCATGGTCAAATAAGTTTGAGAAATGTGGCCCTTTTTTTTTTTTTTTTTTTTTTTTTAGAGAGAGTCTTAATGTACAGTGGAAAGTAAAGGATCCATTACCATTAATTCCGGTGGGGAAAAAACCAGGGACCTGACATTTCCCAAGCTTATTTGGCTTTTGATAAACCTAGTATCTTGAGAGATCTTAGCCATCTGTGGAATAATTTAATAAATACTGCTCTCACATGAGAGGCTGTTTAAAGCATCTGCAGGTCTGCATTCTACCTTGCTGTCATTTACATCTTTCTCTCAAACTGGTGGAATCTGTGCTGTCTGTGCACCACAGTCAGCAGCACATTCTCACCTAGAACAGGCGTTTCATCCTGACCCAGGATGGCAATTTCCTCTAGCTTAGTTCTGAAAAGACTCTGCCCTTTGATGTTGCATGAGGTCTTACAACTCTTCACATATGGTAAGACAAGTTTCTAATTTTTCTCATAGTCATCACCACCGAACAGTTAAGCAATGTTTGTAGCCCAAAGCTTACCTTTCCTCCCATGCTCTCAGAGACTCGGCATCTCTCGTCCTCGGCTCACTAACATTAGTGGGCTCTGTTTATGAGGTCAGACATTCCTCTCTGCATCTCGCCTTAAACATGGCTGACTGTATTGGGTGTATAAATACCCCAGCTCCCTCTCTCCTTGGGTGGAATAACCCTGAGGTGCATGTTCTACCAGTTTCCCCATAGAGCTTGCCTGCAGAGGTAACCAGCTTGATGACACATCTTTTACTGGCTTCCTTCTCCAACAGTTTTTCCTGAGATCACCTTCCAAATAAATGACTTGCCCTCAAATCATTGTTTCAATCCCCTTGAATAGAGGAAATGAAACAAACACACACACTTGACCTGGTGCTGGTGGGCCTGCCACACTGCAGGTTTGTGGTACCATGGTATCAACAGCCTGCAATTCCCAAGTCATATTTGAAAACCCTCAAGACTCTCTCTGCAGTCTGCTGCCAACAGTGCACACACACACAAGATGTGTCCTACACAAATCACGAAGCAAACCCAGCTGTCACGGGCACATCAAATGTCTTTGTTGTCTGTGTACTTGTCCTCAGGCTTCTTCACTATGAGCCAAACATCTAGGGAAGCATCACAGCCACCCTGATGGTCACAAGCTCCCCCAGGAAGGGAAGGCGGGTGGAGCTCAGGAACTGTCTGTTGCCACCATCTTTCTACCTCCCTAAAGGGGGCTTACTGTCTAAGCCAAAGACGAGAACTGTCAAGGGAGCCACCGGGTATCTTCACCCACGTTGTCAAGGAGATCCTAAGCATTCACTGTGAGTAGAGCTGATAAGGTGGTGCAGTTTGAATGACTGGGAAAGAACAGAAGCTTTCTTAGAACAACTGGCAAGAGTCTTGTGTTCTGAGGCCAGTTTTGTAAACAGACATTGAGTTCCCGGTGATTTCAGCCCTGGAGGTTTCTTCCCAGCATAAGACCACATTCATCAGAATGCCACGTTCTGACGCCCCCACACATATACTTTTCTCTCCTAAAACCTCTTTCGCCTTCTCTCTGCAAGAGATGTGGAAAAGTTGCTTGGCTAGAATTTTCTGGATAATTAAGAAAAAGTCATAGTTGTCATCCCCACAGCACACCCACAGAAGGTCAGAAAAACGGACCAAGACGGAATGGAAATCTAAGAAGCTACTGCCTGAAATGTCATTCTTTTGTGATAAAGATGTGGTTGGCCAAGAAAACATGACCAGATGTGGCTGGTCACATGCCGTGAGGGAGAATGTAATCATGAAACTGTGGCTGGACGTAACAGGGAAATAAGATTCTCTAGCACATACCTTTGGCTGCTGATGTTGCAGTGTGTCAATAGTCCCAGGTCACTCAGTTGTAATTCCAGAGAAGTCCCATTTCCCTACCATGGCACTATTAAGCAGAATCTTTTTTTCTTTTTTTTTGTTTTGAGACGGAGTCTCGCTCTGTCACCCAGGCTGGAGTGCAGTGGCCAGATATCAGCTCACTGCAAACTCCGCCTCCTCGGTTTACACCATTCTCCTGCCTCAGCCTCCTGAGTAGCTGGGACTACAGGCGCCCGCCACCTTGCCTGGCTAGTTTTTTGTGTATCAAGCAGAAAAATTCTGTCCCCTTATTATATCCTGCATTTGTCTTAGGGCTCCTTGAAGGCAGGCTTTGTGCTTTCAATCCCCAGCACTCAGCATCTCACCTGTCCTTGGTACCAGTGCTAAATTGCAAAGGATGCCTCAACACCCTTTACCATGTGACTCTCCAGCTCTTCCCATCATGAGGTGGAGTCTATTATTCCAGCCTTGATTCTCTGCTGAGACTAGCTTTGACAATTGGATGATATGGAGGAGATGCTGTATCTGTTACACACTTAGTCCCTAAGGGGCCTTGCACACTTCCAATTACTTTCTCAGAACCCTGCCCTGCTTCCATACAAATGCCTATGTCTAGCCTGCTAAGAGACCAGTTTTTTTTGAAGCCCTCCCAGTTTAGCCAACTCCCAGTTGCCTGCAGAGGCACATGTAAGTCCTGCTGAGCTCCAACTGCCCCATTGAGCTCAGTCCAAATTGCCAACCCACAGAATTGTGACCCGCATAGATGGATATTGCTTTTTTTTTTTTTTGAGACGGAGTCTCGCTCTGTCGCCCAGGCTGGAGTACAGTGGCTGGATCTCAGCTCACTGCAAGCTCCGCCTCCCGGGTTTACGCCATTCTCCTGCCTCAGCCTCCTGAGTAGCTGGGACTATAGGCGCCCGCCACCTCCCCCGGCTAGTTTTTTGTATTTTTAGTAGAGATGGGGTTTCACCATGTTCGCCAGGATGGTCTCAATCTCCTGACCTCGTGATCCGCCCGTCTCGGCCTCCCAAAGTGCTGGGATTACAGGCTTGAGCCACCGCGCCCGGCCAGATATTACTTTTAAGCCGCTGAATACTGGGGTGGTTTTTCATGAAGCATAAGTTAACTGGTAAAGACTCATTATTTTTTTTTTGCTGACTTAATGAATCAGACAGACAGCTAATAGGGCTCTAGATTTAGCATCAGTCAGGGTGTCTTGCTGAACTGGACTTTTCACTTTTTTTTTTTTTTTTTGAGACAGAGTCTCACTCTGTCGCCCAGGCTGGAGTGCAATGGTGCCATCTCAGCTCACTGCAACCTCTGCCTCCCAGGTTCAAGTGATTCTCCTGCCTCAGCCTGTCGAGTAGCTGGGACTGCAGGTGTGTACCACCCTGCCCAGCTAATTTTTGTATTTTTAGTAGAGACAGGGTTTCATCTTGTTGGCCAGGCTGGTCTCAAACTCCTGCCATCAAGTGATTCGCCCACCTTGGCCTCCCAAAGCGCTGGGATTACAGGCATGAGCCACCATGCCCGGCCTGAACCAGACTTTTCTTGTTCATCTCTAAGAGCAAAAGCTGGCTCACTTTCTCATAACTATGCTAGTGTAAGGATTTGATATAGACAGTGTGTAAACAATCTGGAAAGGATTTAGAGCACCTGAACTCACTCTTACACGTGGCTTTCATGTGCTCAAGTTTTTATGTATGCCGTTCTTGCTAACAACAAGGTGAAGGCACTGCATCTCTTGCAGGCACCCAGAAGCAAGCTTCTTTCTCTCAGTGGAGTGGTGTCAGCATCAGGCCTGAAAATCACCCCCACCCACCCATGACTGAAACAGCCTTGCAAGCTCTATGCCCCACTCTAACACTGCAGGGTCTCCAGTCCTGTTCCCAACACAGCCCATGCATAATTTCTTGGATGGGAGGTCAGAGTTACCATTGATGTATGTCTTCCTTTTTTTAAGAGTCCGAAGACCATTTCTTAAAACATAATGCACTCTCATGGCTAGGGAGCTGTGGGTACAGTAGTGCAGGTGCTACACTGCATTTAAGGGGCTGGGAGATGGATACCACTCACATCACAGATATCAGACGCATAAGTTTACTATAACTGTTTTCCAACAGATGGCAGTAGAGTGTCTTGTTCTCATAAAATCAGGGTTTTCTGAATTTTTTCTGACAGATGGAAGTAAAGAGTCTTTAGAAAGGGGTGCTATTTACTATTACAGTTTGCACAAATGTGCCCTATAGTCTAGTGGTGGCTCTGCCAAACTAATATTGTTTCTTTTTCTCGGGGCGGGGGAGGGGGACGGAATCTCCCTCTGTCCCCAGGCTGGAGTACAGTGGTGCGATCTTGGCTTATTGCTATCTCCGCCTCTGAGGTTCAAGTAATTCTCCTGCATCAGCCTCCCAAGTAGCTGGAATTACAGGCCTGCACCACCACGCTCAGCTAATTTTTGTATTTTAGTAGAGACGGGTTTCACCATGTTGGCCAGGCTGGTCTCGAGCTCCTGACCTCAGGTGATCCTCCTACCTCAGCCTCCCAAAGTGCTGGGATTACAGGTGTGAGCCACCGCGCCCGGCCTGGGAAGGTCATTTTCTGGCTTTGAGCCATAGTGTCTTCGTCTCTGCCTAAGAGATCAATGGGATTCTCAGACCTCTTCCAACCCTGAAACATCATGACAGCTTTTTTCTGTTTTCCCCCAAGTGAATTCAGGGCTCTAGCCTGTGGGCCACATAGCTCGGTACTCAGGACTTACACTAAGGGGGAACAAGGCTTTGTCCCGTCTCAATTTTTCTCAAAGATTTTTGAGAAATTTTTTGAAAATTCAATTTTCAATTTTTAAAACTTTGTTAATTTTTGAAAGAAACAAATAAAACAGAATTTAATAATATTTTAAATGATTATGAGGTCTTGGAATTCATAAAACACATGCAGTTATGTTCACTTATCTAACTTTTATAGTCTTTCGAACTATCGGATTTTAAGGTCAATTTTACCGATGAGGAAAGTAGGCAAAGGCTTGATGAAGTTGAACACGTAGCTCTCGATCAGATGTCTTGGAAGTGTCAGGACTAGGGACTTGGGAAGTAAGTCGAGGACTCTTAACTCATGTAACATAGCGACTGCCTGATTAGCTCATCAAGAACGGAAAAAATATTCGTTCTCTAAAAATAAAAACTCAAAATAAGCAACCCATAAGAAGAAGTCACCGAAAGTAATTTGCGAGAACCAGAAAAAAGTATGTCATCTTCTAAATGCCCTAGAGGCACAGTATTATTCCCAGCAGTCCTCAATAAATGCAAGTCAGTAAATAAAGAACAGGTCTTCCCAGCTAACATTTTCTAATAGAATGTCAATTAGGAATGAGGAAGTGAAAAACGAAATTTAGCAAGGTTTTTGTCATCCCCTTGAGTAAAGATAATGACTTCAACTAAAGATAATGGCTAAAGATAAAATATAAAAACTAAAGACTAAAGATAAAGATAACACTAAACTAAAGATAGTGACTCTGAATTTGATGATCTAACAAGTACAAATGATCCCCAAATTACCACACCTCGACTTAACAGTTTTTTGACTTTATGGTGGGTTTATTGGGGTATTAAATGCATTTCTGACTTAAAATATTATAAGTCAAGGAGCACCTGTAGTTCCTTTGCTTAAGAGATACATGGTCTAAATCTGTAACTCTTCATACACGTGCCAGGAAATGCACGAGCCCTTCAGCCTGCTATAGTACTTCATAGCCAGTCCTACCTATTCCATTACTGCCAGGACCCAAAGTCCCCCTATACTCGGGAAATTAGCACGTCCAAGGTTAAGTGGGCCTCCTTCAGACATACACACCTGCTCATGTGAGCATGCATGGGTGCCTTGGGGAAAGCTTTGAGAAGCACGGGGCAGATCTCTGTTTTTGTTGCCAGCTGAGCCCACCCGGAGGGTGCTGGGAAATGATTAATGATGGGCTAAGCTGGACGCCCAGCAGCCCCACACTCACTTCCAAGCCAACGGAGTCAATGTTTTTCTGCATTTTTTTCTGGAAACTTCCAGCACTTGCTTCACCATTTGAGGGGCAAGGGGCTCTGTTAACTGTTCTGTTTGTAGCAGAAGAAACATAGAAACCCTAGAGGAGGTGACTCAAGCCAAGCTTTGCTTGGCTGGAGGTCGAAGGAGCAGTGTGCTTTCTGGTTTTTGTGTCTGCTGGTCCTGCAGCACCAAAGAGCAGCTCCCTCAACCCTCCTAACAGACATACACAATTTTCTGATATAACCATGTATTCAAAAGCAGCCGGAAAACTCCTAGGGAAACAACAGATTGCCCCGAACAGCCCTACTTAGATGGGCGCTGCGTGAGGCATGAGGCCTGACTGAGTTCTGGGGTGTCCACCCTGCAGCAGCAGCCTCTTCATCCCCAGTCCCCTGCAGGGTGAGAGGGGCCAGTTGGACGATGCCATGGCATCTGGTCTCTTGGGGGATCCTACCCACTCCCCGGCCTTTGGGCTGCTTCCTAGACAGTGATTCTGAGGACCTGGGACAAATTCCTTTTTTGGACTAACTCAAGACTTCATGTTTATAGTTCTCTTCAGTTACTTGACTATTTACATAGCATGTCTCTGTCTTGAGATGTCGACAGTGCAACATCAGCCCAATATTTACTCCCAAGCATAAACAAGCCCCCACTGAATGTCATTGGCACATGGTTCTAATTGAGGCAGTGTGAAGGGGGTGTGGTGCAAGCACATAGGCATGTGTCTGTGCATTTTCTTTTTCTTTGGAGGAGAAGCGAGGACGCCCTCCCAGCCCAATTTGCAGGGAAGGTGATAACCCAGTGGCCTCTGGAGGGGTTGCCAGACCTGACGCATTCTCTGAGACATTTCACAGATTGGTTTTCTAAGTGTTTCTGCCTTAGGTCAGAAGTAATGCTCTCAAATAAAAACCATGAGCCCAAAGCCAGTCCTAAAGCAGCAGGCTCTTGGAACAGCCCCAGCTGACACAGGGTTCGAAGCAGCCCTTTTCAGAGGGCTGGCAAACACATTCTGCAGCCTGCCTCTTTGCCACTTGAGCAAGTAGGTCCTGGGCCTCCTGGGAAGAGACGGCCATAGGACTGGCAAAGCAGTCTCACTTCCCTTTGCTCCAAGTCATCTCGGTTTGCAAAAGGGTCAAATGGGAGAGAGAGGGTCTTTGGCAGACAGCAGTGAGGGAGGGTGTGGGTCTCTCTCTTTCACTGAGTGGTGGCCTGTATGTTTTGGCAAACTGCAAACAAACAAGGACAGAGCTGGGGAGGGGAGGAGGGTGTGAGGGAGGCAGAGAGAAAGACAGGGAGGGAAGAGCTTGGAGTCCTAAATAAGGGAAGGGGGGTGTCTTTCTTTGAAACACCCCATCATCTTCATTCTTTCCACAGAAACTAGGCTGGCTTATATAAGCTGAAGGTATTTCTTAAAGGTGCAAGTCACACATAAAGTTGTTATCCCTCCTGCACCTCTGAACAATGTAACTTTCTCCTCCTAAACAGGCCTTTATGATTGTCTTGAAGAGGTGCCAGGCCCAGGCATCTTCCAACCCAGTCAGGAGCTGAAGGAAAGGAGAGGGGACTCATTTGGACTTTTCTTCCTTTAAAAGCGTTTCATATTTCAAAGTTTTCTTCTTGCATGGTGGTTTGGCTAGCTACTGTAATCCTTGCACATAAAGTTTAAATTATGGCTCCCAGTGTCTGCTAACATCTCAGCTTTGGGAAAGCTGATTAGGATCCATTTCAGAATTTGAAGAGCTGTCTGGTTAGCTTGGGGCCCTCATTGTGGATTTTGTGTCAGAGCCAGGGCCTGCTGCCGCCAAGCATGAGAGGATGCCTGAGATGCCAGTGGATGGGCTTTCTCGAAGGCCGCTGGGGAGCTGCGCAGGGTCAGAGGCAGATGAGGGGCTGGGCTGGCTGAGTGCATCAGCAGGGAGCCTGGAGCTCAGCTCTGAAAAAGGCACTTGCTGATCCTGTAAGGGCTTTCTGTTTTAGGTAAACAGTTAGTAGTACCACAGTGCATGTGTAGGTGGGGCCAGGGGTTGGTAGCACAGGCTAAGTCCTGCTCACCTTCAGGGCTTTGCTGAAGCTGATTTTCCTACAAGTCTTCAAGACTAGGTGAGGACTCTGTTGCTGAGGTCAGGCACGGTGGCTCACGCCTGTAATCCCAGTACTTTGGGAGGTCAAGGTGGGTGGATCCCTTGAGGCCAGGAGCTCAAGACTAGCCTGGTCAATATGGTGAAACCCCATCTCTACTAAAAATACAAAAATTAGCCAGGCATGGTGGCACACACCTATAATCCGAGCTACACAAGAGGCTGAGGCAGGAGAATTGTTTGAACCTGGGAGGCGGAGGTTGCAGTGAGCCAAGATCGCATCACCGCACTCCAGCCTGGGTGACAGAGTGAGACTCTGTCTCAAAAAAAAAAAAAAAAAAAAAAAAGAAAAGAAAAAGACTAGGTGAGGGCTGTTGCTTATCTATCTTTGTCCCTTTACCTAGGGCCTGCCACCTAGTAGGGACCTACTACTCTTAGCCTAGTGAAGGTACTGGCCATCTTGCGAGTATAAAGCATGCAGACCCACAGGCCTGTGTGGTGCTGTGCATGCGGCGGCATGGCCAGCTGCTCTGCTCAACTTTCAGTACCATGTCATGATTCACGTTTATGCAACACTTTTGGGAACAACCACTTTTGGCTCAGGAGCTCAAGGCAGCAGCAAGTGACCATAGGTGGCAATGCCAAGAGCTACTCTAGAAGGACATTCAAGAGCCACAGTTCTGTAAAGGGAAGAGGACTTCAACACTGTCCCCACCAACCACTGTCTTCAAAGGCCCTTAGTGAAGTGGGCAACCTGTCAGCAGTGGCAGCTGGGTAACACTCAGTGGCTTTCCCCTTGAAAGGAATGGAGGAAGTTACATATGGAATATGGCAATAAGCCAGAAACATTAAGACCTCCCATATAAGTCAAATATGAGGCTGGAGTTTAGGCCATCGATCAACAGGTCTTAGGGTTACTGCACCATACTGTCAACGTGATACCAAATCACTATTCACTATACATAACGTATCATTCTTAGGTTGTAGACGGGGGAATCAGAGTTGACAAGAGGTCTGTCATTGAAGTTCTAGAAATATGTAGGTCTTTAAAATAATCCTACATTTCAATTGCCCTTTTAACCTCTTATAAAGTCATCACTTAGTTAGCCTTTTAAGGAAAGAAACAATTTTTCCCTAAAGAAATCCCCTCCACCAAGCCCCTTATCACATTACAACATTGCCTGAACAGACTGCACACTCTGACATAAATGCTGCACCAAAATTTTCTATTTGCCTCCTCTTTCCCAAAGGGGTTCCATTGTGATTTTATCTATGCCACTATGGGACAGAGACGAGGTTTCATCTACCTTAAAATAGAACAAAACTTCTAGTTAGGCAAATTTTCATTTGTCATAGTGACTTTTAAGGAAAAGACACGGTGGCTCACACCTGGAATCCAAGCACTCTCGGAGGCTGAGGCAGGCGGATTGCTTGAGGCCTGGAGTTCGAGACCAGCCTGGCCAACATGGCGAAACCCCATCTCTGCAAAAAATACAAAACTTAGCCAGACGTGGTGGCAGGCACCTGTAGTCCCAGCTATGCAGGAGACTGAGGTAGGAGAATCTCTTGAACCCAAGAGGTGGAGGTTGCAGTGAGTCGAGATCATGCTACTGCACTCCAGCCTGAGTGACAGAGTGAAACTCTGCCTTGTTAAAAAAAAAAAAAAAAAAAAGATAAAGATTTTGCCCATATTTCGAACACTATGTACACGACAGATAAAAGATAGCCACCAAGCCTTTGCCACTCCTCCCATTGAGAAGCAGTGTCTATTTCCCCTCCCGTGAACCTGAGCTGGCATATGACTGCTTTCACCAACAAAGTAAATGATGCTATGCCAGCTGTGGGCTAGCATTTAAGAGAACTGGCAGCTGTCACTGTGCTCTCTTGCAGCCTAAGCCACCACATAAAAAGTCAGACCATCTGCTGGAAGAACCACATGGAGAGGCCCTGAGTCCACATGGAGAGGGAGAAGGACTTGACCGAATTCAGCCTTCCAGCTGTCCCTACCAAGGTGCCAGGCATGAGAGTGATGCTGTCTTGGACTCTGAAGACCAGCTCAGCCAGCAGGTAAATGCCACTAAGTGACCTCACTCAATGTCATATGGGGCGGAAGAATCACCCAGCCAAACCCTTCGTGGATCCCTGACCCAGAAATGTGTCAGATGTAATGGTTGTTTAAAGCCACTCAATTTGGGGGCAGTTTGTTATGCAGCATAGCTCGCTGGTATGATACAACAGCCTGCAATTCAGGCAGCAGCAGCACTAACAACCATGACATCCTGCAGGAGCGAACTCCTTTGGGGTGCTGCCTAATTGTTTTCTTTTCTGAGAGTCTCTTCCCCAGTATCCCCTAAACCACCATCCTGCATCTTTCTCCCTGCCTGACTCCGTGGGAGACATGTGACCCACACTGGGCCGGGTGGATTATCTCCCTGCCAACTCCCTTCCTCCCTTCCAAAGTTGATGGGAGTGGACATTTGACTCGAGCTGGGCCAGGCAGATCCTCTCTCCCAGACATGTGGGACCAGGAATCAGAGGTGGCTGATCATTTTGCATCTGTGGCTAGCAGTCCTTGAGATGTAAGTTTGGAGGGGCTGGAGGCAACCATCTTCCTACGGTGTGTAGGGAAACATACAGAAAGCTGGTCTGCGGTGGGAGGAGAATGATGCGGATGTGTAGCCAAGTAGAGAGAAGGGGCTCCCTTCTGTTGTCTCTCCTTCTGCTGGGCGGGGGCGACAGGGAGTGAGGCAAGCCCAGCCTTGTCTCCTAGCCTCCTCTAAGCACCACTCACTCAGAAAGCCCAGCACCAAGCTCCTCCTCTTCCCAAACTAATCTGAATCTTGCCTTCCCTACCCTGATTAAGAGCATCCATCCTTTGTCTGAACTTATCTCAAGGAGATACAGCTATTCTTTTTTTCTCCCTGACCTCTCAAGTCCAACTGGTCAGCAAACCCTGCCTGTCCTACCTTGACCCATGGCAATGGCCCTGCTCTCGTCCCCGCACTGTCCCCAGATCTCTCTTTCCTTTTAGAGACAGGGTCTTGCTCTACCACCTGGTGCAGTGGTATGATCATAGCTCACTCTAACCTCAAATTCTTAGGTTTAAGCAATCCTCCGGCCTTGGCCTCCCAAAGCTCTGGGATTACAGGCATGAGCCACTGCACCCAGCCCCAGATCTCTCTCTCCACACGATCTGGTCATGCTACCACTCTGCTCACAGACCTCCCATGCTCTCCCTTTGCCCTGGTTAGCGGTGGCCTTCACAACTGTGGCAGACGGTCTTGCTGCAGGTCAGTGACTGCCCTCCAGTGACAAGCTTTACAAGCTGCTCCCCACAAACCCTGTTTATTTTCCCACTTCTTCCTTCCCTCTGGATGGAACCTTCATCTACCCTTCTCTGCCTGGAAAACTCAACCCACACTCAAGGTCAGACTTGAATGACACCTCATTTATGAACTGTCCTCTGGTTTTTGTGTGCTAAGCACAGTGCTAAACATTTTCCCTGCATAACCTCTACATACCAAACTGGAGGTGATGGTCTCCTTTTTACAGAGGAAGAAACTGAGGGTCACAGAAGGTAAGCAACCCCCTTAAGGCCTCATGTCAGGCAAGTGTGAGAGTCAGGATTGCTGCCCACAGCTGTCAGCCTGAAAGCTGCTCTCATCTACCACACTGTTCTCTGTGACCTTTTTTTTTTTTTTTTTTTTTTTTTGAGACGGAGTCTCGCTCTGTCGCCCAGGTTGGAGTGCAGTGGCGCGATCTCGGCTCACTGCAAGCTCCGCCTCCCAGGTTCCCGCCATTCTCTGGCCTCAGCCTCCCGAGTAGCTGGGACTACAGGTGCCCGCCACCTCGCCCGGCTAGTTTTTTGTATTTTTTAGTAGAGATGGTATTTCACTGTGTTAGCCAGGATGGTCTCGATCTCCTGACCTCGTGATCTGCCCGCCTCGGCCTCCCAAAGTACTGGGATTACAGGTGTGAGCCACCGCGCCCGGCCTCTCTGTGACCTTTTAATCCTCTCTCCTCCTTGGGGGTAAGGGAGGGGAACTCATGGCACCTTCTTCTCAGTTTCCAGAGCAGTTACTGTGCAGCACTCACCACCCTCCATTATGCCTGCAGGTCTGCTGCTAGGTGGTGAGGTGGTCAAGAGCAGGGAAGGGCACATTTATTGCTGCATCCCAGTGCCTAGTCCAGGCAAAGCAAGGACTAGGGCAAAGCAAATGTTCGAGAAATGTGAGCTGAAATGAGATACTGCTCTGGGTTGACTAGCAAAGCCGTTTTGACCCAGGTGACCTCATTCAACAGCCTCCTCAAAGCTTTCTTGCCATCCGGTAGTTACAGCAAGCCCTGGTCTGGGCACACGGTGTGTCCCTGGTGGCCGTGACTGCCCTCTCCCTCCCAGTCTGTGGCAGAGGGCAGAGTGTGCCTTCTCAGGTCCTGGCTCTGTGGATCCCACACAGCTGGGTGACCTCAGGGTTCTGCCCACCCATGACAGCATCTCCTGCAACCATGCTTTCTTTAAACAAACACAGCAAAAGCAAGGCAAAGCAGGTGGCGGGCTGGAGGAGGCAGGGGTTGTGCAGAGAAGACGGGCACCCCTGAGGGGCAGAGCCAGGTGGGGTGGCCAGAAGGAGGGCATGCAGGCCACAAGGGGAAGTGGGGCTCAGCCACAACACTCCCTGCTCTGTGCCCTGTCTGGTTCCACACACCCAGCCATACAGGACACAGCTCCTCTCATTTTAAGAGCCCATATAAAGGCAGAAGGAAGTCTCACACACACACACACACGCACACCCACACCCACACACACTCACGCACCAAAGCCCTCAATCAGCAAGAAACCTTGTCTTTTCAGATCCCAAACACTGAGCAGGCTTTGTTCTCCACCCACAGACCAGAGGCTGTCTCAGCAGGAAGGAGCTGGAGTTGGAGAAAAGGGAGAATTAAGAATCTATCTGGCAATGTGGATTAAATAAACAACAAATTGGCAGATTGTTTTTAAAAGGCAACATCCACTATTGGCAAACAGACATTTCTGATATATTGCTTGTGGGAGGGTGAATCAGCATGACCTTTCTAGAGGGCAATTTGCAATAGTAACAAAAGGCTTAGGCCGGGCGCAGTGGCTCACACCTGTAATCTCAGCACTTTGGGAGGCTGAGGTGGGAGGATCACCTGAGGTCATGAGTTCAAGACCAGCCTGGCCAACATGGCAAAACCCCATCTCTGCTGAAAATACAAAAAAAAAAAAAAAAAAAAAAGCTGGGCATGGTGACAGGCACCTGTAATCCCAGCTATTCAGGAGGTTGAGGCAGGAGACTCGCTTGAACCTGGGGGGCGGAGGTTGCAGTGAGCTGAGATCACTCCACTGCACTCCAGCGTGGGCAACAAGAGCAAAACTCCATCTCAAAATAAATAAATAAATAAAATTTTAAAAAGGCTTAAAATGCGCATTCCTTTTGATGGTGATTCTATTTCTAGGCTTTCATCCTAATGACATAATGAAAGATTTGTGCAAATGTTTGGCTCCAAGGATATTTACTGTGGTGCTGTTAAAAGAAGTGTGAAACCAGGAGCAACCTAAATTCCAGTATCGGGGACTGGATGAGTAGACTGCAGACACTCTACAGCTTTAAGATGTGCTGGAAACGTGCTTTGAACAATATGGAAAGATGTTCGCAGTACTGTCTTCAGGGAAAAATAGGAATATGTTTTTCCCAGATTAATAAATCAAATCCAGGCCAGGTGTGTTGGTTCACGCCTGTAATCCCAGCTTTGGGAGGCTGAGGTGGGAGGATAGCTGGAGGCCAGGAGTTCAGGACCAGTATGAGAAACATAGTGTGACCCTATGTTTACAAAAAATAAAAAAGTGAGCCAGGCTTGGTGCATGCCTGTAGTCCCAGCTACTTGGGAGGTTGAGCAGGAAAATGGCTTGAGCCCAGGAGTTAGAGGCTGCAGTGAGCTATGACTGTGCCACTGCCTTCCAGCCTGGGTGACAGAATAAGACCCCACACTTTAAGAAAAGGAACCCATTGCTTTTAAATTTAGAAGTACTTCACCTGAAAATACGTTGAGTATATTACTGTGAAATTTAACTAACACACTATTCAAAAATAAGTTGATGCTATGAGAATGCCTGGCCTATATCTATATATGCAGAGAAAAAGGTCAAAATGAGACAACGCTATGCTCATCATGGTTATTTCTGGGATGTGAACTTCTGGTGTTTTACAGCTTTTTTTGGTAATTGATATGTTATCATGTTTGGTCAATAAATACATTTTTTTTTGGTAATCCCAAATAAATTAGTTGTTTTATTTTAAAATATCCATCTATAATACTCTAAGAGGCTGTTTTCACCTACATCTGAAACTTGGAATTCTAGAGAAGTATGGACTTTGGTGTCAGGAAGTTGCAGCTATGGTTCCTGGTGCTGTTTTGGAGCTGAGGACACAGTGGAAACAAGGAAGAGATAGACCTTCATCAGCTAAAGCCTGTGATACCATTACCGATGAATAGAGAGGCTCTGAAGGAAAAGGACTCCAGGTCTCTGAAAGCAGAGTGTGAGGCAAACAAATCATCCTAGACATGAGGATGAGGATACCCCTTTCTCCTTGAGAGAGTGATGCTTGAGGTAGGATAGGTCTGCACCCTGGGCCACCTCCAGATGAACCACCATGAGGTTGGGAGAAGTTCTGATGAAGCTACTCTGGATTGTAACCCATCTCAGTTACTCAAGTTTTCTGGTCAGAAATCTTCCTCTTATTCCTTAGAGGAAAAGAAGGAAGAATTGCCTTCTGATCTTTCTTCAAGCAAATGGTAAATCACCCTCTCCTGCCAGTTGCTCCCCAGGCTTCTGTTTTGGAGTTAGGTTCTCACCATCCTATGTTAGGACTCTAAGGGAAGGTAAGAGAAGATAGTACTGAGACTTTTGCCCTCCCTCTGAAGTGCTCCAAATCCTTAGTTGTGGATGGCCTCAAGGGGAGCCAAGATTCTACTCCCTGCCTGAAATGTCAATGTCCTTCGCTGTACCAGTGCCATGAAGGAAGCTCTAACAGGATACTCCTTCCTCCCTGGAAAGGCAGGAGAGCTGGGCATCCATGGGTGGGGACAATCGCCAGACTCACCTTCCAGAGCAACACAGCCAGCAGCAGGAAGATGAGGATTCCCACCAACAAACTGATGGCGATGATCCAGCCCACGACGTAGCCACGGGGCTCCAGATTGTGCAGGGCCTCGAAGACCACCTAGGAGGCAACGCAACAGTGAAAACATTTCCTTTTTTTTTCTTTTTTTTTGAGGCAGCGTCTTGCTCTGTCACCCAGGCTGGAGTGCAATGATACAATCTCGGCTCACTGCAACCTCTGCCTCCCGGGTTCAAGCGATTCTCCTGCCTCAGCCTCCCAAGTAGCTGGGATTACAGGTGCCTCGCTAATGTTTTGTATTTTTAGTAGAAACGGGGTTTCACCATGTTGGCTAGGCTGGTCTCGAACTCTTGACCTCAGGTGATCCACCCACCTCAGCCTCCCAAAGTTTTGGGATTACAGGCGTGAGCCACTGCACCGGCTGAAAACATTTCCTAAACAGAAGTGCACAGAGCATGATGGAGCCCAGCCTGGGCTTGACATTTGGAGAGAACTACAGAGAAGTACCCAGACCACTGTTACTAATAAATAAATACATAAGCTCCGCTGAACGTTTTTCTGGTTGCAAACTGATGGATTTTTCACTGGCATCTGAAAAGGCACTTGAAATCCAAGCCCTAGGTCTTGAAAGGGTTGTAATGACAACAACCCTGATTTAAATATCATGAAGTGAACAAAAGTGTACTGAAAAACTTAGAGGACACACTATGTTCTTGATTCAGAACAGGTAACAACAATGTACCTTTTGTTTCAGCTTTGAAACAAAAAACACGCGAGTGCTCTGCATGTAAGGCAGCTCTTCTTTCCAAGTGTTCAGCTCAATGTGTCACTTAGAGGAATTACTTGATTAATGCTAGTTTCCCCAGTAGACTGTGGACCCCACAAGGGGTAGGACACAGTCTGTCTTGGGTCTCATGGTAGGGCCTAGCACATTGGAGAAACTTATTCAAGAGGCTGTACCGTGGTTTCCCATGGGAGCCATAGCAATCGGAGCCCATGTCCCAAGGAGCCAAGTTTTCCCAAATTTTCCTGAAACTCAGTGGTGTGCTGGAGCTGGCTCATATTAGCTCATGAGAGGCAACTGTGCATCTCTTCCTAACTCTGTACCTAGTGACATTGCAATGGCAGTTTGAAATGGGCTATGGTGGGAGTATTTGGCAAACAAATCAGGGCACCCCTACCCTCCTGCCAGAGAACTGATTGTTAAACATGTATTAGTGCTCACCTCTGACTGTTCCCTTTGGCTCTGCTTTAGCCCCACTGGTCACAGTGGAGTTTAGTTTTGCAGAATGACTGGGCACAATACTGACGTGATAATGCCTAACAATGCTTATTTAACCATTTTAGGGCCTGGCTCCCATCCCTCTCTAAATTTATTGAATATCGTCTGTGTCAGTTCTGTGCTTTTTTTGCAATCTCTTATCTAAGTCATACAACAGCCCTATGAGATCTTCAACACCCATTTTATAGAGGGGGACATGGAGGTCCAAAAAGGATATTTGCTCTAGACTGTGTAGTTCAAATGCACAGTCACGATTTGAACCCAGGTCTTAGCCAACCCCAGACCCCCAAATCTGAGCTTGTCATCACCACACCAGAGTGCCTGATTGACAGTGGCCTTCTTTATAGGCTACCTGTCAACTGAATGAATTAGTTACTGGCTCTTCTCTGGTGATAAGGAAAGAAAATGAGACCACCTCTACCTCACTGCCTCCATTCCCACAGCTGGGGTAGGAGAGAGTGTGCGTGTGCCAGGGGGATGGGGCAAATGGACACACAGGCTGCCACAGTTTTTGAGTCTGTTTTCTCATCTGCAAGACAGGAGCAGAACAGTGCCTTGCCAGAGATTGAAAAGGGGTAATGCACACAGAGTCCCCAGCATAGCATCTGTCACAGAGCCTGCCCTTGACAAATGGAGTGTTCCTGTTAGCATCATTGTCATTGCTTGTAGGGAGTTTTTTGAGGTTGTACATGCTGGCTACTTTTTAGTTTTTATTTTATTTTTTGAGACAGAGTTTCTCTCTGTCACCCAGGTTGGAGTGCAGTGGCGCAATCTCAGCTCACTGCAACCTCTGCATCCTGGGTTCAAACGATTCTTGTGCCTCAGCCTCCCAAAGTGCTGGCATGAGCCACCACTCCCAGCGCTTTTTACTTTTTAAAAATTACTTACTGAAGTCGAATATACATAGAGAAAAGTATAGGTATCCTAAGTGTACAGCTCGCTGAATTTTCACATACCAAATGCTAAATGCATGTGTGTAACCAGCACCCAGATCAAGAAAGAGAAGGTGATCACCTCCCTAGAAGCTACCTTCCCCCTTCCTTCCAGTCCCCACCCCCACCAAGGATGTCTAACAGCTTGGATTAGCATCACCTGCTTTTTTGGGACCTTGCTATAAATAGAATGACACTGTATGAACTACAGTACTTGGTTTCTTTTCTCTTTTTTTTTTTTTTTGAGACGGAGTCTTGCTCCATTGCTCAGGCTGGAGTGCTGTGGCACAATCTTGACTCACTGCAACCTCTGCCTCCTGGGTTCAAGCAATTCTCCTGTCTCAGACTCCCAAATAGCTGGGATTACAGGTGCCTGCCACCACACTTGGCTGATTTTTGTATTTTTCATAGAGACAGGGTTTCCCCATGTTGGCCTGGCTGGTCTCGAACTCCTGGCCTCAGGTGATCCACCTGCTTCAGCCTCCCAAAGTGCTGGGATTACAGGCATGTATCTGATTTCTTTCTCTCACTGTTATGTTTGGGAAATTGCTCCAGGCTGTGGCATGTCCACTCTCACTGCTGTATAGTATTCCTCTGTGTGGACATGCCACTATTTATTCATGCTATTATTGATGAGCACATGGAGGTTGTTTCCAGCTTGGGGCTTTTAAAAAGAGCAATTTTCAGACAGTAGGCAATTCTCAGGAAAGAATATTTATGGGTAGGAAGTGTGGGACAGAGTGAGCTCTGAAGTCTGTCATCCTAAATCCACTATTTTCTATGTAGTTCAAATGAGCAGCTCTTATCTTTAAAGGCAGACAGATTCATGTCTTTGGGTTCCTGCCCCTAAAAAGCTGTGGATCCAATCACCTCCTGCATTCAGAATCTCTCATGGTGTCTTGTACAGATGAAGTGTGAGGAACTGTTAGGAAAGATGCAGAGGGAAGAGTGCTGGCTTTAATCTGGTCCCGGTGCAACCGTAGGCAACCAACTTTCTCTTTCTCCCTGAAATGGGGGTCTGATAGGGAAATGTGGCAGTTCTGTGAAAGTGCCTGGGTGTGAGAAAAGTTTGCTAAACCTTATTGTTGACTATGAATCAGACTGAAACACTGAGCTCAGTGGGGTTAGCTGTAAAGCCCAGTACCCTGTGCTAACCCAGATGACTTCTTAGGGACACTGACATCTGCATAGCAGCAAAGCCACGTTGGAGGCCTGGTTTTGTGGACACAGAGGTTAAAGTAGCAGCTACAGTTTAGTCTGGCAAGTTCCACAAGAATGCCCTGTCACTTCCCCGGAATGTGGGCTTCATCTCTTATTATTTTTAGGGATGCTGTCCATCCCCTTGGATGCATGCTCCATGCTTTGGCAGAGCCTGTTCTCTCACATCACAACTCTCAAACTCATCTGTGAGTGATGAGCTGAGTGTCCTGCAGCTCTAGGAAGTCATATCTTAGATTAAAAAACAAAACTCCAAGGAAGGAACAGCAGCATGGACGACATGGAGAGGCAAGAAGCACTGATGATCAGGTCCCGTCGTCACCACCAATGAGCCGGCTGATCCTGGTTAAGCCCCTACACCTTTCTAAACAACTTTTCTCTCCATCCTCTTGTTTCCATCCCAGGTACTTCCTGGCTCACATCTCGTCTTCTCTCACCAGTACTATTACAGGAGGCTTGGAAAGGCCCGCTTGCTGTTAGAGTTGTTTTTCTAAGGCACAGGTCTCATCACATCACTTTTTGGTTTACAGTGTCCATGATTTTCCTTCAGGCTGAGCATCTAATTCAGGACACCAGGGCCTTCATACTCTGGTCTCCTTTCTGCCTTTCCAGCTGCTCCCAGGACACATATTTACATTCTAGCCAGGTAGAGATCTCTCCTCTGTGAGACTGGTGGTCCCCAGCCTCTCTGCAGGCTCCTCTTGCCTCCTGGAATGCCCTTCCATCCTTGCCCATCTGACAAGCTCATTATTGCTCATCTAAAAATGTTCATACTTGACCAGCCTGGCCAACATGGTGAAACCTCGTCTCTACTAAAAATACAAAAATCAGCCAGGAGTGATGGCATATGTCTGTAGTCCTAGCTACTCGGGAGGCTGAGGCAGGAGAATCGCTTGAATCCAGGAGGCAGAGGTTGCAGTGAGTCAAGATGGCGCCACTGCACTCCAGTCTGAGTGAAAGAGCAAGACTCTGTCTTAAAAAAATAAAAAATTTAAAAAAATAAAAATGTTCATACCCTTTGATCCATTAAGTCTGTACTTGAAAACTTTACTCAAAGGAAAGAAATATAAAATATGGAAAAAGTTTTATGCTCAAAGATGTTCATTGCAGAATTATTTATATTGGTGCTGAATTAGCAATATCCTAAGTGTCTAACATCAGGGCAATAAATAAATAAACTATGGTCAATCACAAAATAGAATATCACAGAACTATTAAAAATGATGACAGTAAAGCTGACTGTCAAAGCATAATTTTCAAAAAGTTAAAAACATGATTCTCATACAAATATTTAGTGAATACATGGCAAAGATTTATTTAATTTGTTATTGAGGAAGTCAGCAGGGTGGCAAAGCTAGTTTTAAAAAGACCAGAAAAAAATGTGTAGTCATAGGAAAAAAATTACTGAAATCAGATTACTAAATCAAGTACAAAACCAGCTAATACCCTACAAGGCAGTAAACTCTAACCTTTGGGATATTTTCAGTCAAACAGAAATCATTTTTGTCTTTACTGGCAAGAGTCATTTATAAATTATCAGCCTTCTATAAGTTAATATGTAACTTCACAGAATTTGGGCCCTGGAGGGTTAGGCAGGCCTGCAGACCAGTGCTTCTCAAATTTTATTGTGTGTAAGAATCACAGGAGGAACTCTGTTAAAATGTAGATTCTGAATTAGAGTCTAGAGTGGGGCCTGAGAGCCTAGATTTCAAATAATCTCCCCTATGATGCTGATGCTGCTGGTCCGTGGACCACACTTTGAGTAGAAAGGGGCGAGGGGATGCTCCAGTATGACACTGAAAGGGTATGTAATCATTTTTTTTACCTGATTGCCAAATTTTAGAGACTTCTGAAAACAGTAATAATGTGGGAAAATGATGTTTATTATGCTAAGTTAAAAAATCAGAAGATGCTGGCTCACGCCTATAATCCCAGCACTCTGGGAGGCCAGGGTGGGAGGGTTGCTTGAGCCTAGGAGTTCAAGATGAGCCTGGGTAACATAGTGAGACCTTGTCTTTACAAAAACACAGAAATTAGCTGACCATGGTGGCGTGCACCTGTCATCCCAGCTACTTGGGAGGCTGAGGCAGGAGGATCATTTCAGCATGGGATATCGAGGCTGCAGTGAGTCGTAACTGTGCCACTGCACTCCAGCCTGGGTGACAGAGCAAGACCTGGTCTAAACCAAACTAAACTAAACAAATAAAATAAAATAAATAGGTTGGGTGTGGTGGATCACACCTGTAATTCCAGCACTTTGGGAGGCCAAGGAGGGTGGATCACTTGAGGCCAGGAGTTCAAGCCAGCCTGGCCAACATGGTGAAACCCCCCATCTCTACAAAATATACAAAAATTAGCCATGTGTGGTGGCGCATGCCTGTAATCCCAGCTTCTTGGGAGGCTGAGGCAGAGAATCACTTGAATCTAGGAGGTGAAGGCTGCAGTGAGCTGAGATTGTGCCACTGCACTCCAGCCTGAGTGACACAGCGAGACTGTTTCAAAAAAATATCAAAAAATAAAAAATGAGAAGATTATCTAAAACACAGAAGACTTCAGCTTTGCAGAAATATAGTAGGAATTCTTTAAAGTAAATAGATGTGTTTTGATATTATGAATATCATTTCTCTTTTCTACTTTTTACTATTTTTTAAACTGAGCATTTTAAAGGCAAGTAAAACCATTTTATTTTTTTAAAGGACAGACTCTGCTCCAATATCTCCTTTCCCAAGAAGTCTGCCTTGCTCCCCATCTTCAGCGGAATTAATCATTCTCTGAGCTCTTGGAAACATAGTCATTTTCAACTTACTGTAGCATCCCAATGTATATAAGTGAAGCTTCTTAGGTAGGCAGCTAGAACCCAGCTTACTCAGCCCCTGTTTGTTTTTATTTTTTGGAGACAGGGTCTCACTCTGTTGCTTAGACTGGAGTGAAGTGGCACAATCTTGGCTTACTATAGCCTCAACCTTCTGGGCTCAAGTGATTCTCTCCCCTCAGCCTCCCAAGTAGCTGGGACTACAGGCACACACCACCATACCCAACTAATTATTATTATTATTTTTTTGTAGCGATAGGATGTTGCCATGTTGCCCAGGTTGGTCTTGAACTTCTGGGCTGAAGTTATCTGTGTGCCTCAGCCTCCCAAAGTTCTGGGATTATAGGTGTGAGCCACTGCACCTGGCCCAGCCCCTCTTTCTAAGCCCTGTTCCTCCCTAACCTGGTCTCAGCAGCCCCTAAACCAATTCAAGGAAACCCATGGCTCCAACAAAACAGAGTTTTAAAACCACAGCTGGATACTTCATAGTCCCAGTTCTAGGTCCTTCTCACTCTCTAAGGTAATGATGAATCTTCCTGTCTATGGACTCCAGTAAACTGTGAATTTGTATACAATAAAGATGTGAATGCATGCATTCCTGTTACCTGAACCAAGGCATTGATTCATTATATGATTCATGAATATATAAATTAATACATTCAACATCATTTCTGCTACAGATGAAGTGTGAACACGACTTAGTCTGCAACAAAAGAGATGGTAGGATTTGAAGCTGGAGTCTCTGAGTGTGATTATTTTCCCTCTCCTTCAAAAATATACTTGCAAATGTTACATGTTATATCCTTTGGGGGAGTCCTGGCCATCCATCCATCCATCCATCCATCCATCCATCCATCCATCCATCCATCCATCCATCCATCTATCCATCCACCTGCCCATCCACCACCTATCTTTCAATCTGTCCATCTACTCTGTTTGTCCATCCGTCCGTCCGTCCGTCCATCCATCCATCCATCCATCCATCCATCTATCCATCCATCTGCCCATCCACCACCTATCTGTCAATCTGTCCATCTACTCTGTTTG
>NW_012106419.1:1821513-1882642 GCF_000951045.1 Mandrillus leucophaeus
TCCATCCATCCATCCATCCATCCATCCATCCATCCATCCATCCATCCAACAAATGTGTCTGTAGTATCTTCTATGTGCTAGACATTGTGGAAATTCATTGATGAATAAAACAGGCAGTCTTTGCCCTCACAGTACTTCCAGCTTCTAGAGACTACTAACCAATTAGACAAATAAATACACCATTATAACTGTGGAAGTGCTACAAAGGAGGAGTTCATGATGATAAAAGATCCTCATGATAGAGGCATGGGACTGAACAGAGTTCCCTGAGGAGCCATTTGAGCTGAAGGTGAAAGGACAAGCAGAAGTTAACCAGCTAAACAAGGGAGGGAAGATCATTCCAAGGAGAGGGAACATGATGTGCAACCCCCCTTTGGCATGAGTGAACTTGGCAAGGGTGAGACACTGCCATCGGCCAGTGGACTGGAGCCAACAGGATGAACAAGAAGCCACAGGAAGATGTTCATGATGTGCTTGGACAGACAGGAGCTGGAGGCCGCAGTAAGATCTCCATGCTTTACCTTAAGAGGAATAGGAAGCCACTGGAGGGTTTTGAGCAGGGAAGTGATGTGATTTGCATTTTGCAAAGTACATTGCAAAATGAATCTAGATCAGAAGAGATAACTGCATGTGGGAGTACAAGGAAAAAGCAGCCCCCGTGAGAGGGCTGCAGGGGAAATGTTCACCAGGTTAGATCCATGGTTTCAATAAGAGAGAAGGTGGTGTGAAAGGAGAAGACTGACTGAGGAGAAGTCTGCTGGTTTTGGGGGAGTGGCTGTGAGGGTTATAGCACGCTGAGCTGGGGAAGGCAGGAGCTCTGGCCAGTGAAGGGATGGCTGATGGCCTGGTGCGGACCCTGGCTGGAGGGCTCACACACTGGATGCTGACCAACAAAACAGACGAAAATGAGGAGTATGAGGATCTGTCTCAAGGAGGCCTCTGAGGAGGGCAAACAGGCCTTCGAGACAGGTCCAGACACTGGCACCCTGCCTGCTGCTGTACAGTTTAATGCACCTGAGGTTGGCAAGCTGGTGTCAGGGAGTGGCCAGAAGCCAGCTTCCAGTTTGAGGCAGTGGGTGAACCTAAATCACACTATTTGATTCACTTCTGTGTTTCTGGAAACTTTCATGTTCTGATCAATGCAAATATGCCTACTGTAACAGCTGGCAATGCCCATGTCTCCACAAGGCCTGAGAATATGACCACAATGGCTGTACATCTCGCCCAGGCTTCTGCTGGATGGAGAGCTTCCAGAGATGGGGGACAGCTCAGTCAATATCATCTAAGAGGAGGTTCAACTCCAGACCTAGACCAGCTAAAGATCAATGACAAGGGCAAGATGCTCTCTGCTGTCAACGTCACACACTTGTCTCAACAGAAGGAAGGAATTTATGTAAAATAAGAAGTGGAAAGAGAAGAACATCTGTGGCAGTGAGATGACATTTCCACCTGCTTCTGATTCCATCTAATAGCCAGTAGAGGTATGGGGGAGAGAGGAGGGAGACAGGGTGGTTGGGGCTGGAAGAAATGTTTTCAGCAGAACCATGCCTCAGATGGCTCTCAGAACTCAGCCTAGAAAGCAAGCCAGTTCAGAGGCACAGGGAGACTTACAGAGGTGACATAAATGAACAAAAAATAAACTGCATTTGGCAAGATTGGCACTGTAAGTCTGTGCTGTGATGAACACAGATATTAAACATGCCCTGTGCCTGCCAGGTGTCACGTTTCCGAAATCCCTTGCTCTGTCAGAATTTGCAGAGGAATGAGCTGGGCTCTGCTAATTTCTGTTATTGGTAACAGATCACATTTGTAGAGTACTTACGATGCGCCAGGCACCATGCTGAGAGGTTTCCGATCTACTACTCCCCATAATCCTCACATTGCTCTTTAGAGAGAGAGGAGATGGAGCTCATTTACCTGAAGCGATGGAGAATTCTCCCCTTGACTGCACATCTGTGCATCTGGTTAAGGATCAGAACACAATGGGAAGAGTTCCAAAGCCAACTGACCACCAAATAGTCTGAGCATGATGTGCTCCTGAGGCCCTTAGAGCCAAGGGTCACTCCTAAAACAGAAGATCAGCTGTCTACCACCCAGGAATGCGATTCCTCCCACCTGCTCTGTGTGTGGGCTCTGGGCTACGGGACAGCACAAGCCAGAGAGGCAAGGGGTCAAGGGAGACTCAGGGCTCGCCAACAGGCAGAGCTGTGGCCAGAACTGGCTCTTTCACTGACCAGCTGTGGGACATCCGGCAGGCTTCTTCACTCCCAGAGCCTCCATTTCGTCAACAGAAAATGGAAGTCGTAGTGCCTAGTTCACAGGGGCAATGTCAGAGTCACAGGAGGTAATTATAGCACATGCCCAGCACTTCACAGGAACTGGGCAGATTCGAGCACACCTCACACAATGAGGTCTTTCATCTTAAGGGGACACAGACACACACGCTGAGCAGAGCACCCAGGCTTCAAGTGGAGAGCATTTCCATCTGTGGCCAAGACTCGGTTCTCTGCCCAGATCCTCTCAGGTCCCCTCTCTTGCTTCGGCCTGCACAGCCCCCAGGTTTTTCATGCCTTCACTTCTAGAGGCTGCCTTACTTTTAGAGGGTAAAGTGCCTTGGGGTTACTACCTCTGGAGCAGCCCCAACCAATGACTGGCAGATACAGGAGTGTGAGAGCCCAGCTCCCCTGCTTCCAGGTAGGACCAACTGCGAGGTCAGGATCAGGATGAGGCTAAGATGGTCCCTGAAATCTCACTCTTGCTTCCCTTCTCCTCTTTCCTATCCTGTCCCATTTATTTCTAGTCTCATTAGGAGCACCTCTCTAACTAAACTAGTTACATGATGCCCTCATTTCAGGGTCTGCTTCTTGAGAATCCAGCCCAAGATACCATCTGACTTCATCTTGAATGCCTGATCCTCCTTGTCCACGTGGGAAATTCCTTCAATACTTGTTCAGGGGTCACTCCTTCTGTGAAGCCTGTCTTGACCTCTTTAGTACAGATACTCTGGGCACATATGCATACAGTGCTGCAGGGGTGTGTGTGTGTGTGTGCACGTTTGTGTATATGTGTGTTGACCTGTTTGGGGCTGTGGAAGTCTTGAGGGTAAAAATTTCATTTTGTTCATAGTTATTGGGGGTATAACTAGTCTCTAGTGAAAGCCTCTGATGAACTGGGTAACCTTCTGAAAATACAACTTTCCATAGCAGTGGCTTCTTTAGAGCCCAGGGGTCCAGTGAGCGGGTATGGAAGCCACCAGGAGGGAGTTCCAGGAACCTAACCCCTGAGTCAACCAAAGCACATTTCAATTTAGAAATGGGTTCTGTCGCCTAAAAATAATGATGATGATGATAATCATGATGATGACTGGAAACTTTGATTTAGAGTAAACTGACCAGGACTTGAGGATTTGGGGAGAAAAAGGCTCACTTTTCATCTCCTTGGCCATCTCTTTATGCAATGACAGCCACTATCAACAGAGTGCCCCTGTGGATGTGCCGTGCAAGAGGCTTTGCATCGAGATGACACTGGATCCCTCCCAGTCCTCCAGGATAAGCATTCCTTACATGTGACTGGCACCGGTCACTGTACCTTCAATGAAATAGACATACTGTCCACTTGCTCTGTCTCCTCTGCCACCCTGACCTCTTGCCAGGTGATAGTCACAGCCTTCTAACCAGCTCCTTATTTCCACCCTTGCCCCTACAACCCACCATCCACACAATGGCCTATCATTTTTAAAGAACATACATTGGATCATGCCATTCCCTGCTCCAAACAGAAGCTTTCAATGGCTTTCCTTTGTAACGGCCCAGTGGTGTTACCTGGGGTGGACCCTGCCTAGGTCCACCGTGGTTCTCTTCACTGCTCACCAGCTTCCTGCTACCTGGTTTTTCTGTGCCTTGAAGAGGCCAAGCCTTTTGGGGCTCCATACAACTCTCCTCCCCAACTGGGACACTCTTCCTCACGCTTGGCAAGTGAATTCCTTCTCATCTGCCAGTCTCAGCTTCCTTGGAGAAACATTCCTCGACCCCCAATCTAAAGCAGGCTACTCCCTGGGGACTAACCACAACTAGAAATAGAATCCTTGTTTGCGTCCTTGCTGACTGCTGCCTCCTCGGCCAACTCCGGGAGGGCAGGCCAGGGATCATGTCTCTTTTGTTACCCATCGAGTCTCCAGTGCCTAGCACAGTGCCTGGCTCTTAGCAAGCCCTCAATAAATATTCATCATACAAATAAGCAAATGATGACCATTAGAAAATATGACTCATATGTTTGGCAAACTATACCGAGAGTTTTCTCAATTCTTGATGGTCAGAGCTTAATTCTCACATGTGGGGAGGTGGGTGAGGAGAAAGAACTGCCCACCACCCACTACTGATGGCATACGTTGGGGTGGTGTTGACCCTTCAACAACCCTCCTCTTCATCCTACATCTCAGCATAATGTGAGGTTCAAGGGGGAAAGATTATATTGTCATATGGAACATGATTGTAACTATAATTGGTCACATAAAGGATAAGTAACAAGTCATAGTCTATTTCATGACAGTAAAAGCGGTAAACTTTGCCTCTAGAAGCAGTACACCAAAGGAATGGTAAGTGGCATTTTTTTGGAGTAATCTTGCTTGCCATGTCGAAAGATGCCTCTCTGGTTGAGATACCAGGCTTGTATCTTTGGTGGGGAGTGTTAGGGAGTGGTGTGAAAGGGCAAGTCACATGTGGGCAGGACTGCAGAGGTGCTGTGCCACCCTAAGCAGCAGCTGTGCACCAGCCCTTCTTCTAGGAGCTTCATGCTGGTATCACTGAACCTTCTCAGCAACTCCAGGAAGTAGAAAGGTTTCTGCCTGACTCCAGAGCACAAGGTGAAGAGAAGCTAGGAACAGCTGTATCCCGTGTCCAGGACACCATGCCAGACTTCCTGCGCCTGGACATAGCCTATAGCCCCCAGGTTTCCGGATTCCTCTGATTTTCGGTCTGGTTTTCCAGTCTTCCAGTGCAATTCTGAGCACTTCCACTGGATAGCCTTCGAATCCATTCTGATTCTGCTGAAATGCGACAGAGCCAGTCTTTCCGGCTGGCACCGAAGACCTCAGTCTGGTGCACGCTCCACATGGCAGCTGCTTACGGACTCATCTGTGGACTTACAAGTTTATCATGTATTCTGCTATTTGAAAATATCAAGAAAATAGCAAGAATTCTTGCACGCTTCTCATACAGGAGTTTGAGAAGACGGGAGTTTGAGGAGATGTCTTGCAGTAACAGAGCTGATTCCATAAAGTCTTGATTTGCCTTGGGGGAATTCCTGGCCTCAGATGATGGGGTCCTTTCCTCTTCTGTGGACCTCAGTAACCAATTCAGGGATCAGAGAAAGCGCCTTCACCCCTCAACATCATCTGATATCTTTTTATGGCTGCATGAAGACAGATGAACATCTCCAGAGCCTACTCATTTTCTTTCTGAAGGCCTTCTCAGAGATAAATTCCTTTCCTTTCTGCAGGCCAGATTTCCAGGGCATGGTTAACTACATTTCTCCTGTTCTTCATCTTTAGAGTTTCTGTGGGCCTCAAACAACACTTTCTGAATTTTCCCCTCTCACCCCCTACTCACTCCCTGAAAGGTAAATAGAGTTAGGTTGAAGATGTAATTCAACATGTACTTGGCACCTCGCAACCAGCACTTTGATTCTGCAGTCACGCAGGTCTCACATGGCATTCTCAGGTTTGGGTCTGTACAGAGCCAGGTCCGGCTGTGGCTGATCCTAGACATATGCTAACACGCTCCCTGAGAAAGGCCCTGGAGCCAGTCATTAGTGAACCAGGCAAAGCCTCAAGAATCTATGCCATATTTCTAGTTATTCACCCAAATGCTCTGTAAAGCACAACTTGAACCATGGCATAAAAATAAAAGATATAAAGAATCATAGGACACGTGTGCACGCTCTGGGCGCCCCAGAGGTTCCCTGCGCCAGTGTTCCCATGTGTGGCGTAAACCTGAGGGCCTTATGTTATGAGGAGATGGGGGCTGCGGTGACTCACAGGATCAGGCATTTCAACCTAGAGAACCCAGCGGAATGGGAAATCAGCAAGATGAAGCCCTCTCCTGCTCCCAGGCAGTCCTCTACCAACAGCCTCCTGTGACAGCAGATTAGTCTCTACCCAGAAGGGAGAGACTGCTCATAAAGGTGACAAGCTGCTGTCATTTCTAAAAGACGTGTATGTTGATTCCAAAGATCCCGTGTCTTCCGCGCAGGTAAAAGCTTCTGAAACAACACGTCAAGAGCCAAAGGAATTCAGATTGCTGAAAGGCCATCACTTTGGTATGATAAATATTAAGAGCATTCCCAAAGGCAAAATTTCCATTGTAGAAGCATTGACACTTCCTCAATAATCATAAATTTTTTCCAGAAACATGGACTGCTGAGAAAATAGCACAAGAATACCATTTAGAACAGAAAGATGTGAATTTCCTTCTTAAATATTTTGTTACTTTTGAAGTCAAAATCTTCCCTCCTGAAGACAAGCAAGCAATACAATCAAATGAAGAAAATCACAAAAATTTCCTATGTGTACTCCTCATCCCTCATCCTGTATATTTTCTCATTTTTGGCATATTAAATTATGTTAATTACCAAGTGTTTAATGCTCTCATTGTGAGAGCATACTTTTTTTTTTTGAGACAGAGTCTTGCTCAGTTGCCTAGGCTGGAGTGCAGTGGCGTGAACTCGGCTCACTGCAAGCTCCACCTTCTGGGTTCACACCATTCTCCTGCCTCAGCCTCCCAAGTAGTGGGGACTACAGGCGCCTGCCACCACGCTCGGCTAATTTTTTTTTTTTTTTGTATTTTTTAGTAGAGATGGGGTTTCATCATGTTAGCCAGAATGGTCTTGATCTCCTGACCTCGTGATCTGCCCGCGTTGGCCTCCCAAAGTGCTAGGATTACAGGCGTGAGCCACCGCGCCAGGTCGAGAGCATACTCTTAATATTTATTGAGCTCCCAGACTTTTCAAGATTGCCATAGAATGTATTTTGTTTTCTTTTAATTTGCTTTAGGCATATTTCATATGTACATGTCAGCATGTCTAATCAGCACATTTGTACTTTTATTATAAGTAAAAGAGTTAATTTGTTATTTTAGGCACATCATACCAACTCTTAAATTGGTCATATGACCCCTTGGGAAGTGTCCTGAATCCCTTATTTAAGTTTTACTTTCCAAGTTAGGTGTTCAGTTCATTCTTCATATGTGATAGTGAAAGTAAAAGCTTTCCTGACTCGTAAGACTGATGTTTTCTTGTTAGGGAAAGAGACTCGACAGCATGGTAGACCAACAGTATTTCCCAAATAAAGGCACACAGGAGAAAATAACAAATCAATAGAATCTAATTAAAATTACTACCCTGGGAATAAGAAGTATTGAGTATTTTATTCTGAATTGGTTTTAAGTATGGAATAATCATCTTTACAGCTATAAAAAAAATTAGTGATGTTTACAAAATGTTGGGAATTTCTGCTTTGACAAACAAATAGGTAAGTCCTGTGGCCTTCAGAGAGGCAGGCAGCAGTAGAAACTTTCAAAAAAGTAACATTTCTCTGGATTTAACATGGAAATAGAAAAATTTAAATATTAAATAAAAAAACCATGGTAAATGAAATTTGGTGATTATATATAGTTTCAGATGTTAACGCTAGTTGAGAGAAGAGAGAAAAAATATCAAGTAGAAGCAGAGGACAGAATCATTGGAAGGGACCTGAGAAATTGCCCCTTCATCCATTTTAGCACACTTATTAGCGTGGCATGTACCAATACTAGGATCTTGAGTGAGAGGGTGTGAGTTTAGCTCTGCCTAATATATTACTGCTTGTGGGATCTTTGGGAGACTGTATCCTCTTTGAGATTGAATTTCTTCTATAAAATGAGCATAATACTACTTTACTTAAATTTAAGGGTCATCATGAAGATAAATGAAACAGTAAAGGACTACAAAGGACCAAGCAAATATGAATTATTTTTTGCAGTGGAGAAACAAGCACCTGGTGAGAATATATGACCTAAGGTTCTATAGTTTATGACCTAACCAGGCCCAGAAAGCAGTTTTTCAATTCCTAGTAGTGTGTTTTTTCTGTTGTGCCAAAAAACAGCACACCTCAGAGAAGGAAAAAAGTGTGAATTGTGGGTATATTGGGGTTATCAGTGTGCTTCTAAGGGAAGACAGGCATCACTACTTCCCAGAGATGCCCCGGAATGATATAGAAGATACTGAAGAATTCAACGTGATGATGGAATAAGGC
This sequence comes from Mandrillus leucophaeus, assembly GCF_000951045.1. Lineage (NCBI taxonomy): Eukaryota > Metazoa > Chordata > Mammalia > Primates > Cercopithecidae > Mandrillus > Mandrillus leucophaeus. Next base: position 1,829,801 of record NW_012106419.1, read on the forward strand.
ATTTGTAGTAATGCTGAGAACAGAAAAATGGACTAAGTGGAAAATTTGTACACATGTCTTTGAATATAGATTTGTTATGTGAACAAACTACCTTGTTTATTTTTAGTTCAACACAATAATTGTTTTAAGAAGACGTGAAATAACTACTCAATATAAAATGCACTTTAAAACTCCTGTTTAAAAAAATCACAGGAAAATTGCTTGATTTCTCAATCAGTTAAATTTACCACCATGCACACGTTATGTGGTTAAAAATCTGATTGTTTTCCTCTCCACTCACACACTGCTGGATACCAATATAAGTACATTTCCTGTTCCTTCCAAGGCCATAACAATTTGGTGCCTAATCTAAAATCTTTGAAACTTTGCCTGATTTAAATTTGGTGGCGAGCCTTTATGGAAATTCCCCTTCAGACTGATGGTTGACAGAGGGCCAGGCATTCAGAAGAATCACGCAGGGAAGAACGTGTTTGTTCTAAAAAGGCAAACCTTCCCACTCAGAAAAGATTTTTTTTTTTTTCTGCCAGGAAAATTGAGAACAACAGATTGTAGAACTTCACTGTAGCTCATGGACTGAAAAGGCAAAGTCATGGAAAGGAGGGAAAAGGGGCATTGTAGGATTCTCATGTGTGTTAATTTTTTCTTGGGAGTGCTAAAAAAAACCTCAGCCTCTTCCCAAGAACTCTTGATAATGAAAATATCACCATAGTGCTCAAAATTGGAACAGTAATTAATGGAAGTGATATTTTGGGGAAGTACAGATGACTTGGAATCCAACGAGATGTTAAGCAACACTTTCCTGGATCCCACAGTCTAGTCCTATAATGGAAGGCAATATGCCCAGTACTTTTTTTTTTTTTCATCTACACAAGGGATTCCACATGTAGAAAACCTGTTAGGTATTTCCATTAGCTTCTACTTATTAACACTGTGGTTTACCAGAACATTCTAAACCTCTCATGTTGGGCATGTATTTAATGCTATAAAACTTTTAAGCCAGAACTATGACAATGAGCAGGGAACCACTTTCCTCTTTCACTTCCCAGGTGGAGGTCTGAATTAGCAGTTAAATTGCCAGAAGGCAGGGAAGAAAAGGGAAACGCCAACTCCAAATATAGGACCTTCCAGAAAAACTGACTGTAAGTAGTAAGTGACCCAGCATCAATCCATTTGGTTTCTATTATTAAAATTAGTACCTGGCCTGAGCCGACAGGTAGAGGCTGCAGTAAGCCATGATTGCACCACTGCACTCCATCCTGGGTGACAAAGCAAGACCCTGTCTCCAACAAACAAACAAACGAACAAAAATAGTGCTTGGACAACTTCTCTTGTGGGTAGAGCATAAAAATCTGCATGGAACACTCGTTCCCCTCAGTGAGTAGGGAATGCCCACCCCTCACTCATTCAGGAATTCATATTCATCCCAGGCTCACTGATGTTATCACCTCTTACTCACTAAAAATGGGCAGGACTGAAGTTTTACTGAGGTCCCTAAGCATCATTATTATTATTGTTTTTTTTTGTTGTTGTTTCTTTGTGTTTTGAGACGGAGTTTCACTCTGTCACCCAGGCTGGAGCGCAGTGGCACAATCTCGGCTCACTGCAACCTCCACCTCCTGGTTTCAAGTGATTCTCCAGCCTCAGTTCCTGAGTAGCTAGGTTTACAGGAGCCCATCACCACGGCCAGATAATTTTTATATTTTTTAGTAGAGACAGCGTTTCACCATGTTGGCCAGGCTGGTCTTGAACTCCTGATTTCAGGTGATCTGCCTGCCTCGGCCCAGCATTTATTTTCCATATGAACCCTTCGCAACCAGGGTCTTGTAAGAGTGGTCTTTGGTTTGATCCCCATTCTGACATTTCGACATGTTGTGTCTCCACTGTTGTCAGAGAGTAAGTTAACAACAGTTTCTAAGCACATAATCATTATAAACTTATCACTTTTGTAAATGTGTCACAGCAACACTGACTCTTGTAAGAAAGGGTAAGTCGCCCTTGACAGAAGGTAAATTCCACAGAAGGGGATGCAGAAAGGTAGCATCATTGCATAGCTCACTGGCAAAAGAAGTGCATCGGCTACTGTCTCCTCCTCTACTCTCCTGGGATCTGAGTGTGGGCGTCAAGTGCAGGATGAACCCCCCTCAACCCCCCGCTCCTGCAAGAACAACAATCAAAGGCAATAAAATTCCAAGGCCACAGCTTTCCTCCAGCCTCTCCCACACCTCCACAATAAGCCTCGTGGTTTGCCACATCCTCCCGTGTCTCGGAGGCCTTGGTGCCAACTGCACTTTATGGAGGAGAAGGGGGTGGTAAATACAGGGTTAAAGAGCAGTTACTACGTCTTGGCAATTTGGGTGTAATCTCTTTAAGTCATTCAAACAACTTGTTTTTAAAACACCCAATGTTTGCCTGGAAACCCAGTGTTTTGGGAGGCTGAGGCAGGAGGATTGCTTGAGGCCAGGAGTTTGAGACCAGCCTGAGCAACATCGTGGGACCCTATCTTGACAAAAAAATGAACAAAAAAATGAAAAGTTAGGCATGGTAGTGCGCCTGTAGTCCTAGCTATTCTGGAGGCTAAGATGAGAGAATCCCTTGAGGCCAGGTATTCAAGGCTACAGGGAGCTATGACTGTGCCACTGCACTCCAGCCTGCGTGACAGAGTGAGACCCTGTCTCTTAAAAACCAAACCAAACCAAACACACAGTATTTACCCATGGAGTAATGTGATGGGTAAGGCAGATGTGGTCTGCCTTAGGAAAGGTCTAAGAAAGATATAAATAGTCCTGGCTCCACAGTGGAAATCCAACCCTGTTGAGGCAGGGGTACTTCCAGACCATTTCCAGACAATCATAGCAGGAAACGTTCACATAATGATGGCATCCTAAAGGACAATGCTATCACGAGAACAAACCACAGAAGTTCTCCAGGGGGGCCTGGAAGCCAAGGCAGGCATAGTCTCGGGTCTGCCACAAACCCAACATCTTGGCTTAGAGACTGTCTTGACCCTCAAATTCCAGCTCCAGGTCTCCAAGTCACCCAGCTTCCCTTGCCCTCTGACGAGGGCTGTCCTGGGGTGGCTGACTCACCGTCACCTCTTCTGGGTTCCCATGAGCTATTTCCACCACCCTTAGGGCAGGATCCACCTTCACCTTGGCGCGGGACATGAACTGGATGACAGATGAACTGTCCTGTGGAAGAAACAGCACAACTTACTCAAAGATTTTTCTATGATAATAGCTGGGCCTTGAGAGGGACTGGGCAGAACTGAAATTCCATGATTCCATGTAGCCCAGACAAAAATTTTATCATTGAACTAGATACCTCTCCATCCCAGGCACCCACATAAACACAGACTTCCAGGGTTTCTCTTGAGAACTCTTTGCAGCTCATGGTGGATGCTGGGAAATGATGGCGTTTGCTGGGAAATGATGGAGTAATCAACACATGCAAGCTGTGTGCTGTGGTTTCCAAGCAGTAAGAGTCAGATATTTGGATATTGCTATTGACATGTTCACAAAGAGTTGAGGATAAATAAAACTGCTTAATTGTGTACAGCAAATCGAGGCTTGGCATTCCACAAAAGGCATCTGATCTACATTTTATAGGCATCTTCCTGCCTTGACCACAACCCTCAAACCCTTCATATGAGTTGCTTTTAACTCTTTCTTTGCTCTTAAATGAAGTTGTTTGGGAATCAAAACCATTTAACGTTGAAAGAGGGTGCCTGATGGAGAGATGGGGAAGGGGGAAATATCTGGCTTATAAACTAGGGAGAAAGGGGCAGGGGTATAAGGGAGCACATCTAAGACTCAGGAATCACCCCCCAGCCAGAGGCAGGCAGAGGCCTTCCTGTGGGCTCAGATTCAAAGCCACTGATCCAGATAACCAGAAAATGGCGCCAAAGCAGGGATGGAGAATGAATTTGGAAGAAGACAGGGACTGGCAAAACTGTGGTCTGGTGAGGAGCCAGAACCTCAAGCCAGTGGGACAGGTTGATCGTGAAGCAGAAGGGAAGCCTGGCTTCTGTTGTGGAAACAGATAGCAGAGAACTAGTGCATTCAACATTCTACCTGCGGTGCAGCAGGGACTCCACAGGCAAGGTGTCTTGTGGTGTCCCCACCTATATCTACCCAGCTTGCCTGTCATGCAAGGAGCTCACACTCAGATGCCACCTTTGGCTAAACTCTCAAAGAACAGGAAGGTAGAGGACTCCACAGAAAACAGTTCCAAGGGTACCCTTTGCTCATCTCTGCCAATGAAACCACAAAGACCTTCCTGGGGCACAGAGGTACCCCAGTCTGTATATGTGACTTGGGAGTTATACGTCAATTATCATTCTTTTCTTAAAACAACCATAAAACACATTTTAAATGCTTTTGGGAAGCTTGTCATTCAAAAGAGTTACTCCAGTTCACTCACTTTAAGCAAGCAATAATTTTAAGCAACAAATAATCTTTTACCAATTTAACAGTTTTATAAAGGTGGGGTTTTATGTGTCAGGATATGCTGTATTTTCAATTTGGAATAATAATAATAATCTTGGGCCAGACACAATGGTTAAGGCCTGTAACCCCAGCACTTTGAGAGGCTGAAGTGGGAGGATCACTTGAGGCTAGGAGGTCAAGATCAGCCTGAGAAACATCCTATCTCTACCAAAAATTAAAAAAAAAAATTCATCTGGTATGGTAGCACGTGCCTGCAGTCCTAGCTGAGGATTAGCTGAGGCAGGAAGATCACTTGAGCCCAGGAGTTTGAGGCTGCAGTGAGCTATGATTGCACCACTGTACTCCCATCTGGGTGACAGAGCGAGATCCTGTCTCTAAAAATATTTTTTTAATAAAAAAATTAAAACAAATAAAAATAACCTTGGATGTTAATAACGATGATGATGATGATGATGATGATGATAATTGCCAATGTTACAGGCTAAGCAGACAAGGAGTCTGGCACAGGATGGGCCCCCACGGTTGTACAATCAGTGAAAAAAGCCTTACGGACTGGAAGAACACTTCGAAAGAAATCCGAATCCTACAGTGATTTTAAAAGTCAGATCCTACATTTCAAATGAAAACTTGTTAAGGTCAAAACAGTAAAACCTCAAATTCCCTTGTCTGGGGCCAGATCTTGAGGTCAAAAGGAAAATAAACACGACCGTAGGCCCAGGCAAACCACAAGGCTGGCACTGCTCCACATCCTTCAGGAGGCCTGGAGCCATGCGGGCTCAAACTCCCCAAGGGAGGCTGTAGCTGGCTTCGGGGTGACTGAAGCTCCAGCAGCAGCTGGGGCCCCATCTGGCTTCCAGGTCAACTTTGTTCTAAGCTTTTCTTTGCACCTGGAAATGCTCCTGGTTTCTGCTGAAAGGGCACATGGAGAATGAGCCTTGAAGGCTTCATATGACACCCTACAGCTTTCAGTTCTCTTGCCTGGGGCTCTACTGGCCTGGCTGGCCCATGGGGACAATAGTCACTGGGACATGTTCCTTGGCAAAGGGTCACCACCAGCTACCGGGACAGAAATGCAGAAGAACCAGGCTGCAGAGCTGTGCATGGTTAAGCGCAAATAACTGAAGTGCAAGCAGCGGTCATCTGGGTTGAGGATAAAGGAAACATCAGAGTGGCTTACAGCCACCAGTGCTGTCACCAGGGCTCTGTGGACAGTGGCAAGTATCGCACAGGCAATAAAACTGTCTGCAACACCATTTGTGAAGAATACAAATGGGATAGGTAAGTATGCAGAGGCATAGCCCTCCAGCCTGGCCTGGGGACACATTTCAGGAAGGTACTTCCCTAGATGTGGGGTTTCCAGGCTCCCTTCTGGAATCAGAGGATGGCCAGTGGTGCTCTAAGTCATGCCTGGTCCTCCAACACTGTTCTTTATAAAGGGAGAGGTACAAAGGGAGAAGAAAGCACTGTGGTGTGAGTCCAACTTGCCCCAAACCAGTTTCCCTCCAGAGCAAACCAGAGAAACCAGAACTATGCACAGCTCTCTTCGGGTGTGTGAGGGCTGTAACAGCTACAGATTAAAATGGAAAAACATCCCCTGATGCCTGCATCTTCTCAGGTCAGTGTGTTACCTCTGTGCCTATTTCACAGAATGACTTTTCTAAGGCTATTCATTCACACGCGGATAGTCTTGTACAGATTAACACAATTAGTCTTTCTAAAGAAAAGTAATTGGAATCTCTGTAACTAACATGCATATTTAGTTTTATCTTCACATGTAATTATTTTTACAGCATCTTGTTGGAAGTGGCCTCTCAGCAGCTCTCATCTTAAAATAAATCATAGGAAATTTGTATGATTCTTCAAGAGCCACTGATGCACTGGTTGAGGTGTTTTTTAATGAACCACCTGTGATATACTCATAATAGCAAAGTGATCTGTGGTTCAAAAGTTGGACTAAAACAAAGTGTCATTTAAACTAGGACTCATGGGTCAAATCTGGCCCTCTGCCTGTTTTTATAAAGTTTTACTGGATTACAGCCATGCCTATTCATGTTTATGGCTGCTTTCACAATACAATGGCAGAGTTGAACAGTTGCAAGAGTCTGTAGGGCCTGCAAAGCCTGAAATATTTACTACTGGCCCTTTACAGAAAAGGTTAGCCCACCTTCATCCAAAGCGAGGTCCCTAGACCTGCAGGACTGGTATCACCTGGGTGTTTGTGGCAACTGGAGAGCCTCAGACTCCACCCCAAAGGAATCTGTGTTTGAACAAGATCTCCAGGTGATTCTGATGCAAGCTAAAGCATGAGAAACTTAAATGTGCAAACAAAATCCCTGGGGAATGTGTTAAAATGAAGATGCTGATTTATTAAGTCTGCGGTGCAGCCCAGGATTCTGCATTTCTAACAAACTCTCAGGTGATGCTGATGCTGCTGGTCCTCAGACCACACTTTGAGTAGCAAGGGTCTGGTATTTTACCCTGGCATTGTCTACCAGCAGAATTACCAATGGCACTTGCTGGAAAAGTTTCAAAAGGGGCAGCCAGACTATTACTAAACAGTTAAACAACAACAACAGCAACTACAACAACAGATGTTGGTGAGGATGCAAAGAAAAGGGAACACTTATACACTGTTAATGGGAAGGTAAATTAGTACAATCAAAAAAGCAGTATGGAGATTTCTCAAAGAACTAAAAATAGAACTACCACATCCAGCAATCACACTAATGGGTATATACCCAAAGGGAAAGAAATATTGTATAAAAAAATACCTGCACTGGTAAGTTTACTGCAGCACTATTCACAATAGCAAAGATAGGGAATCAACTTAAGTGTCCATCAATGGATGACTGGTTATAGAAAATGTGTATATATATACACACACACTATGGAATACTACTCAGCCATAACCAAGAATTAAATTATGTCCTTTGCAGCAACATGGATGGAAATGGAGTTCATTACCCTAAGTGAAATAACTCAAAAATAGTCAAATACTGCATGTTGTCACTTATAAGTGGGAGCTAAGTAATGGGTACCCATAGGCATAAAGAGTAGAATTAATAGACATTGGAGACTCCAAAATTTGGGATGGGGGTGAAGGTTGAAAAGTTACCTATTGGGTACCATGTTCACTATTCAGGTGATGGGTACACTAAAAGCCCACATTTCACCACTACACAATATATTCATGTAAGAAATCTGCACTTGTACCCCTGAAGTACATAAAAATAAATACAGAGTCTCTTGTAGACAGCCAAAAGAGGGGGCAGCCGGAGCGTCATGAGGACACCAAATCAAATGTTTTCCTTTTTTTCCCCAAAATCGGATGTCAACAATTCAAATGCCTCTACATTTATCCTTCAAGTGTGGTTCCTTAGGGCTTACCTTTTTCAGTATTTCTGTGTTCAGCAGCATGTAAATGTCTATAGTACGACTTTCTTCTTTAGCAAGAGCACTAAAGTTACAGTGTGCTGTTAGGCAAGAAATTCCTGGTTTTTCACAGTCCTGAGAAGAAAAGTCAGAAAATTTTCCAATGGAATTAAGAACAAAGACAAATCCACAACAATTTATAGAGTAGTGGGCTCCATGAACTTGGTGACTGAGGCAATTCCAGGCCGAGGAAATCCATAAGAAGATGCAATCATTTTTTCTTGCCACCAGAGGGCATTCACGGGATTTCCCACCCGGTGGGAACCAGTGCATGCCTTTAAGTCAAGCAACTGGGAGAAAACAGCTCACTAGCTAATCCTACCAAGAATTGGATGAATTCACAAAGAGAAATATATATATATATTTTTATATTTTAAAACCACACACTTAAACTTTGCATTCTGAAAGCATTCTTATGACTTTTGAACACAGACACGTTTCTTACATTGTGTGATTTCCACCTGTGCAGTGGCAAATATACTTTCATGCCTATTTATTAGGTAGGGTAAATGAGAGGGCTAAGAAGTCATGTGATTCTTGCTCAAGGAAACACAAAAGTTACAATAGAGATGTAAATCCCGGCTGGGCGCCGTGGCTCATTCCTGTAATCCCAGCACTTTGGGAGGCTCAGGTATGGGAGTCACCTGAGATCAGGAGTTCAAGACCAGTTTGGCCAATGGTGAAACCGTCTCTACTAAAAATACAAAAATTAGCCAGGAGTGGTGGCGGGCGCCTGTAGTCCCAGCTACTGGGGAGGCTGAAATGGGAAAATTGCATGAACCCTAGAGGTGGAGGTTGCAGTGAGCCAAGATCACGCCACTGCACTCCAGTCTGGATGACAAAGCAAGACTCCATCTCAAAACAAACAAACAAACAAAAAATAGAAAACATAAATCCCAAATTTAAGGTACAAAAGTTTTCTTTTTTATATGCTAGGTTCCAAAATGCATATACATACCTTGATGATGTTTCATCTATAGGGCAAAATTTTCAGCCAGAGTCATAACTATAAAATCACTAGGTATCACTACATCTAACAATCTAAGGGCTTTAAACAATAAATGTATCATCCTCACTATGTAAGTAAAAAAAAAAATCCCAACCTTTTAAGTGGCAGTCATGCTTCTCAACAGGAGAAAAGAATGAGAAAGGAAGATAAAGGTGAGATGTGCCAGGGCTGAAATAAGGAGCTTAGAGAAATGTAACCAAAGATAATAAAAAGGAGGCTTTGGAAAAGCACTGTCATTCCCTCTTCAATACCTTCACGTTTTAAAAATGGAGGTATAACAAATATAGTAAACAGAACAAATCTGAAGTGTATGTCTTTATAATTTTTTTTTTTTTTTTTTGAGACGGAGTCTTGCTCTGTCACCCAGGCTGGAGTACAGTGGCACTATCTTGGCTCACTGCAACCTCTGCCTCCCTGATTCAAGCTATTCTCCTGCTTCAGCCTCCTGAGTAGCTGGGATTACAGGCACCCACCACACCTGGCAAATTTTTGTATTTTTAGTAGAGACAGGATTTCAACATGTTGGCCAGGCTGGTCTCAAACTCCCATCCCCTCAGCCTCCCAAAGTGCTGGGATTATAGGCGTGAGCCACTGCGCCTGGCCTGTCTTTATAAATTTTCACATGTGTTTATACCTGGAGGACCACCACCCTGATTAGGATGTAGGACATTCCCAGCATCTAAGCAGGCTCCCTCATGCCCCATCCCATCCATATTCCTCTAAAAGTAACCACTTTCCTGACCTCTATCATCATGATTAGTTTTTGCTATTTCTGAACTTTCTATAAGTGAAATATTACAATATGTGGCTTTTGTCTCTAGCTTCTTCCACTCAATATATTCTGTCTGTGAGATTCATTAATGTAGCAGTAGCAATTTTTCATTACTGTGTAATATTCCAGTGTATGGATATACCACAATTGCTTACTTACTCTCCTGTTGATGGATATTTGCATTGTTCTCAGCTTTCACCTATTTTAACATTTCTGTGAGCATTCTTGTTCATGTCTTTTCTGGGGGGCACAAGTACTCATTTTTCTTGGGAATATTACTCAAGACTAGAATGGCTGTGTCATAGGATACATACATGTTTTGTTTTAGTAGATACTATCAAACAGTTTCCCAAAATGTTTGCACACGAATAATCACTCTTGTTTAGACTCATACTAGTTGAAGAAACATTTTACTTTGTGCTTGGTGGGTTGCAAAGATTTATCCCTTTTCCAGGTAATAGGATTTGGAATGTAAATTTAACATTTTGACAGAAACCTCAGACTGCAAATTAGGAGTTGACCACAGTCTGTGCCTTTATAAGTCAATTGATTAAAACCAGATTTAGGAAATAATAAATATCAAATAGAAAACTGGTGTCTTCCGAGTGAGGACCACCCATGTTACCCCAGCCACTAAGCAAATCCTTACCAAGACTTTTCTTCCAGACTTTGTGAAAAAAGCAAATATTGTGTGGAAGATATTTTCTTGTTCTTGAGGGATGATGCAGGGAGTTGGGTTTTTCTGGAAAGAGCAGTTTCCTTTCTCTTGGCCCACCTGCAAATGAAAAGAGGCCCGTCAGAGGGTCAGTCTCAAGAATGAATCATGATGCTGGAGCCCCTTATTATAGAGGCAGGAGTGGCAGAACCCCAATTCACCTTTCCTTCTTGTCCATTTTGAAGTGAACGATGGCTGAAAAGCTGAAAGGCAGAAGTTGTAGCATCAACGGGGCCAAATAATAGAAAACGTGGATGTTAGGTCCCCCAATAATTGATGAGATGACATACAACATGCAAATGAGATCTGACTAGGAAATAGGAAGACTTAAGGAGTAAAATAAGCCTTATACTCCATGGTTTTGAAAGCACACTTAAGAACATCCTTACCAAGCAATTCTTGACTGAATGAGGAAAATGAGACTCAACTTAGGTCACTGGCCAACAGTCATGAAGTCAAGAACCCAGGTCTGGAACTTGGGACCAAGCCTGATGGATGATTTACTGCCAGAGGTTTTCAACCATTCTAGAAAGCCCCCAGGGTGCTGTAAAACTCCTTAGAGGTCTTCCTAGAGAAAGGGAATGGGCAGCAAGCAGGACTGCTCTCGGTCCAACTCTAAAGCCAGAGTTTTGCTACCAAAACACTAACTGAGCAGCCTGTGCCCTGAGCCAGATGGGGACCTGCATGCTTGACTGAGCAGCCTCTGTCCTGAGCCAGACGAGGACCTGCATGCTCGTCGAGCTCTTGGTGAGTGATTTGATTTTGCTTCTGACAGCAATGGCAATGGTGCTGAGTGACAGCAACATTAGAAACAAAACAATGGTGTTTAGTCTTTCGTGATGATTTCCTTAAGAAGAGCACTCTTTTTGATGTTTAAATTGAGGAACTGTTGAAAAAAATGAAGTCTTCTTTATATATCATCATCATATCACACTGCTTGTAGATGAAGACTGGACAGGATGTGAGGTCAAACCAGAAAATTAATAATTAGTAATTCATAATTTAGGATTGTGCTTACAATCCCATGGCTAACCACAGGCATCTGTTAAATTGCCCTATCTATAATGCCCTTGAGTAAAATACAGTTGTTCAATATTCATGGTAGGGAACAAAAACTTTTTTTGCTGTTTTTTTTAACTTTTATGTTATGTTTGGGAGTATATGTGCAGGTTTGTTATATAGGTAAACTTGTGTCATGGAGGTTTTTTGTACAGATTATTTCATCACCCAGGTACTAAGTCTAGTACCCAATAGTTATTTTTTGTTACTCTTCTCCTTCCTTCCAACCTCCACTCTCAAGTAGACCCCAGTATGTGTTGTTCCCTTCTTTGTGTTCATGAGTTCTCATCATTTAGCTCCCACTTATCATTGAGATCATGCAATATTTGGTTTTCTGTTGCTGTGTTAGTTTGCTAAGGATAATGGCTTCCAGTTCCATCTATGTTCCTGCAAAGGGCATGATCTCATTCTTTTTTATGGCTGCATAGTATTCCATGGTATATCTGTACAACATTTTCTTTATCCAATCTGTCTTTGATGGGTATTTAGGTTGATTCCATGTCTTTGCTATTGTGAATAGTGCTGCAATGAACATTCATGTGCATGTGTCTTTAGGGTAGAATGATTAATATTCCTTTGGGTATATATACCCAGTAATGGGATGCTGGGTCAAATGGCAGTTCTCTTTTTAGCTCTTTGAGGAATAGCCACACTGCTTTCCACAATGGTTGAGCAAATTTATACTTCCACCAACAGTGTATAAGCATTCTCTTTTCTCCAAAACCTCTCCAGCATCTGTTAATTTTTGACTTTTGCTTTGGTTTTTTTTTTTTTTTTTTTGAGATGGAGTCTCGCACTGTTGGCCAGGCTGGAGTGCAGTGGCGTGATCTCAGCCCACTGCCAGCTCTGCCTCCTGAGTTCAAGCCATTCTCCTGCCTTAGCTTCCCGAGTAGCTGGGAGTACAGGCGCCCGCCACCATGCCCGGCAAAATTTTTTGTGTGTTTTTAGTAGAGATAGGGTTTCACTGTGTTAGTCAGGATGGTCTCGATCTCCTGACCTTGTGATTCGCCCACCTCAGCCTCCCAAAGTGCTTGGATTACAGGCGTAAGCCATCTCACCGGGCCCATTTTTGACTGTTTAGTAATAGCCATTCTGACTGGTATGAGATGGTATCTCACTGTGGTTTTGATTTGCATTACTGTAATGACCAGTGATATTGAGTTTTTCACATGCTGGCTGTCTGCAGATATGTTTTCTTTTTTTTAATTTTTATTTTATTCTTTTTTTTTATTATACTTTAAGTTCTAGGGTACATGTACACAATGTGCAGGTTTGTTACATATGTATACATGTGCCACGTTGGTGTGCTGCACCCTGCAGGTATGTTTTCTTTAGAAAAGTGTCTGTTCATGTCCTTTGCCGTCCTTTTAATGGAGCTGTTTCATTCTTGCAAATTTAAGTTCCTTATAGATGACAGATAACAGACCTTTGTCAGATGCATAGTTTGCAAATACTGTCTTCCATTCTGTAGGTTGTCTGTTTACTCTGTTGATAGTTTCTTTTGCTGTGTAGAAGCTCTTAAGTTTAATTAGATTCTATTTGTCAGTTTTTGCTACACAAATAAACTAACAATGCTAATCTATTAATAATGAATTATAAGACAAGACCACCAAAATTTGCTAAATTGATCTCTATTTTACCTTTGATCTGAATACATTCCAGGATTTACCACATATATCTGAAAATAAATAAGGTGAAGTTTTATATCCTCAAGTTAAACTATTAGAAAAGAGGATGTTGCCTATAAACGTTTCTCACAGTTTGGGACTTCTTGTCCTTTAAAAGTGTCTAATACTTTGGAAATTACTTTAGTTTTTTTTTTTTTTTTTTTGGTGACAGGGTCTCTGTCTCCCAGGCTGAAGTACAGTAGTCCAGCTCACTGCAGCTTCAACCTCCTGGGCTCAGGTGATTCTCCTTCCTCCGCCTCCTGAGTAGCTGGGACTATAGGCACATGCCACCACACATGGCTAGTTTTTGTTTTGTTTTGTTTTTTGTTGGTTTCTTTTTTTTCGGTAGACATGGAGTTTTGCCACATTACCCAGGCTGGTCTCGAACTCCTGAGCTCAAGCAATCTGTCTGCCTTGGCCTTCCAAAGCACTGGAATTACAGGCATGAGCCACTGCACCCAGCCTCAATTACTTGGTTCGAACCACAACTTTGGGGAAAACACACTAGCCTGAAATGATCTCAATCAACATCGGGATTGGATGATTTTAGAGGTCACTAGAGGGAAATAATGGGGAGCAGGCAATGAGCCTTAATGAAGATTTGGTAATTATTCCTTGGGTTCAATTGCTGAAAGTTGCGATAAATATTGGAAAGCCCATTTTAGAAAGCAATACGTAAGCTGTTGATGTGGGGAGCAGCATGAATATTCACTTGCAAGACAAATGAGGAAAACAACTGCTGCAGTGCTCCGCAAGTGGACGTTGGTGTGTGCCAATCAAATTTCAGAACCAACATGGATTCAAGAAGTTCTGCATTTCAAATAAATTAGGCAAATTGTAGATGATATATTCTGGTAAACTGCTGACTAAAAATGTGGCTTAGAAATGATATCCAGCAATCTCAGAAGGTGCACACTTGGATAAAATGATTTTGTGAAACGTAAGAATGGAGAGTATTATAGATTAATATATCATTCTTATAAAATTTTAAGCATTCAACCACATGATTAAGTTAAACATTATAAGCAGATAGTTGATTATTTCATTCATTTCCCCTAACTTCTTTTTATTGAGGTAAATTTACAGGCATTACAATCCACAGATCTAAAGGGTGCAGTTTGATGGATGATGTCACCCAGTAACTACTACCCCCATGAAAGTACAGAACTTGTCTATCGCTCCAGAAAGTTCCCACCAGTCCCTTGCCAGTCGATTCCCACTGTCCACTCCCCCCACCTCAAAGGCAATCATAGTTCTGATTCCTATTAAGTTGGCAAAAAAAAAAAAAAGAGGGTTAAATTTACCTAATTAGGGAAACGGGGGATACGCTATTTGAGGCTTGTCCTATATTTAGGCATATATAGTACATTGTGGATGGAAAATATTTATGCTTATTGGGCGTTTGAGAATCTGAATGTGTGTAGTTGTGCTCTTAATATCCATCACTTTTTCATTCGGAAGCCTGCAGGTCTCCACATTCCCTGTCTGTCTTCTGGAGTGGACATCTGCTGACAGACCACTGGAAACTGTTTTCTGTAGCCCTGTGGCACGCACATTCCTCTGCTGAGATTACGAGGCCTGGCCACCCAAACACATTTGGTCTGGGTTTAGAGAAACAGAACTTCTGAGCCCTGCAGGATGCATCCGTCCCTCATTAAAATCAGGCGTGGGAGCAGAGTTCCTTCTTGCTCTGCACATCGGTGCTTCAGGCTTCCAGGCAGGGAGAGGAAGCTTGGGAGCAGAGCTCCAGCCCAGCCAGCGTCGCTAATGTGCTTCAGGTGTGAAGAGCTGGTGCTGTCATCCGGCCACAAGATGCCAGCAGAGAGGGGTGGGGAGCTGGGAAAGGCAGGGCAAACGAGTGAGAAACAGCCAAGCCTCAGTGTCAACCCCAAGGGGCAGAGTCACAGCTCAGAAGTTAGTTTCCATCTCCCGCTGGGAGTTTCTGGGGTGGCCTGTGAACAGGGTAATGGCAATGGCGTGATGTGATGCAATGTGACACCTAGTCTGCCCCTGGTGGGATCTGGAAGAGGGAATGAGGACTGAGTCTGCGGTGAATGAAAATCTTGGCCAGTTGCGCTCCGACTGTGGTTACATGGGAATCACTTCAATTGGGGAAAGCAACGTTTTTCTGGAAGGTTCAGGGTGGTCCCCTTTCAAAACGAGACTGAAGGTTGCCTGGTGCTACGTAAGTCTGATTCAGACCAGCTAATCCTATTGCAGTCGCACCTTCAGTCCTCAGCTAAAACTCAGGAACTCAGTACCTACTCAGGGTCATCAAGGTTGGGGGGGCGGTCCTCTAAGTGTGTTGAACAGGTACCGATGTGACAGCCATGACAATAGTACCTAACACGTGCACGGCCCTTACTGCACGCCAGGCTCTCAGTGCTTTCCACACATTAACATTCAGTCCTCACAGCAGTCCCCTGAGGCAGGTGCTATTACTGTCCCCACTTTTTTTTTTTTTTTTCTTAAGATGGAGTCTTGCCCTGTTACCCAGGCTGGAGTGCAGTGCTGCAATCTCAGCTCACTGAAACCTCTGCCTCCTGGGTTCAAGTAATTCTCCTGTCTCAGCCTCCCAAGTAGCTGGAATTACAGGCGCATACCACCATGCCTGGCTAAGTTTTTTTGTATTTTTAGTAGAGATGGGGTTTCACCATATTGGTCAGGCTGGTCTTGAACTCCTGACCTCAGGGGATTCACCTGCCTGAGCCTCCCAAAGTGTTGAGATTACAGGTGTGAGCCACCGCACCCGGCCTACTGTCCCCATTTTACAGATGGAGGCAAACTGAGAGGCAACAGGAGGCCCAATGACCACCAGAGGTCGCCCAGGTAGCAGGCCACAGAACTGGGCTGGGGCACACATCACACAGATGCAGACATCTGCTTGTCACCGCTTTCCTGCACTACCTCTTAGGTGGAAGCTGGATGGGGCTGGGGCAGGAGTCACAGAGGAGTAGAGGTGGAGGGAAAGCTTCCTCTCCTCTTACTGTGGTCAGAGGAAGAAACCACTAGCCTGGAAACCTCAGCATTCTCCAGCCCGACCCATTTCCACCACTGTGGCAAAAAAAAAAAAAAAATGACTCCTGCTTAGACCATGGGAGATAAAAGTGCCTGCTGACTGAGAAGAGGCCTATTCTGTACGGCCTCTTGGGCTAGAAGGGGGAACAGAGCATTCTGGAATGTTGTTTCTGGAAGGCAGCTGCGAGATCATGCAGTCCTTGTGGCCTCAGCTGACAGATAAGGAAACAGAGGTCCCCGAGTTCAGTGACTTGTCCGAGGTCACGTCCGGGCCCCAGTGAAGGAGTTCTGTGGTACAGACGCTCTTGATGAATACTCAACAGTCTTGGCTTCAGCCCTAGCTCTGCCTGCTAACAGCTGTGCCAGTTTGGGTCTCCAGGGCCTCAGTTTCCTTATGTACCCATGAGGATGTTGGCCTATGTAGTCACTCAGGTTGTCCTCAATTGCTAATTCCTCACTTCATGAACTGTCTGTGCATTTTCATTACAGCAGGGGGCTACCTTATCTCATCACACAGATAAACAATTACTGACTATCCATCCCCCACAACTTGGTTTTAACTGCCCTCTTTGCTCAAAGTCAAGGGGATGTGATGCTTTTTTGTGTGTTGCAGACAACTCAAGCATCCTCGGCCAATGACCAACAATGTCATTTCCTTGGCTGGCCAAGGACTCTGTGGCCATCGCCCCCTTGCTCTTCTCTGCCCACTCACTCCTCATTTATTTCCCAGGCTATCGGAGTCCAAATGCTTCTCATGACATGGCTGCTTATCTCTCAGGGCCTCTGGGAGCTGGCAGAGGTCCATGGCTATTAGAATTTGAACAAAAGGACTTCACCAGGCACCCAAACAAGGACAGGAGGAGGATGCAGGACATAGTGAAAACACTGTATTCTACCACTGTACTGAGGGTTTTCTGTTGGCATCTGCCCTCCTCCTTACCCCAAAGAGGACATTGTGCAAACTGAAACCATGAGATGGTGGTGACTGGGGAAACTGTCAGGAACCCTGGCTGCGGGAGCCCAAGGAGTGACCATCTCTTGGTGGCAGAGTCTGGGTCAGCCTCAGTCAAGGGAGCTGTCATGTCAGAAGCCACCATGGTGCTGGGCCTCTGAGAGGATAAAGTGTCCCCTGTTCACTCTAGGGGATCTGGCAAGACCTCGCTTCATGAAGTACTGGGTTTGAAGTGTGAATCAGGGCTGATTCCACAGGTGTGATACTGAGAAAGAGAGCAGATTCTTTCTTTCAAATGTTGTTGTCATCTGATCCCAGGTGGAGAAGGGAAGTCAACAGCTTTCACTCCCCAGGCTGAGGTGGTCTGATAAAGGGCTTGGAGGAAACAGGGCATTTCTATGTTGTAGGCTCGGGAGAGGGAACTCAATCAGGCACTTCTAAGAGTTGTCTGTTGACTCAGAGCAAGAGAGAGGACACAGGTTTCCCCCCACAGGGCCCCAGAAGAAAGCAGCCAAATACAGTCCCCGTGCCTGGGTCTGAACACTGAAGAGGTAGAAAAGTCCTCTGATCTTTTTTCTAAGTGTCATGCTCCAAGCACATCACCCTGGGAAACTGCTTATGGTCCCATCTCTACACTGAGTTCAGGTATCAATGGAAATAATACTAACATTAGACGCTGCTCTAAAAGAACGGCATATGCTGAATCCTTACGGCACCCATGTGTGGAGGGTACTACTCTCAGGAGGGTGACCATATAATTTATTGTCTCAATTGGGATATTTTTGAGGTTCAACCAGCTAGAGCAGCAACACAGAGACATTTATCAGGGATGTGACCCGTAAGCTTTAACTTCTGGTCGCCTTAATTTCCACCCCTTTTTACAGATGAGAAAACTGAGGCCGAGAGAGGTTAAGTAACCTGTCATGTCTGAGAGGCACATCTCCAAAGTCCCCGCCAGGATGCTCTGTCCCACTCCATCTTCCTTGTACCAGGCTGCATAGTTGCTATTCCACATACTGAAGCCCAAACACGCCCTGACCACCACCTCACTGTTTATCCATTCACAGCCCCTCAGAGCACAGCTCCTAATGAGATTATAAATCTTGTCTACAAATTTCTCCCTCCACCAGGAAGTCAGCCCCTCTCATGATCTGACTCAGAGGAGGTGGCATTGCAGGTGGATCTCAAAGGATAAAGAAAACTTCTTAAGAGTAAAGGGAGGAGGGAGAAAGGAATTCCAGGAAGAGAACAGCATGTGCAAAAGCATAGAGGGGCAAACTTGAGACCTGAGTCTAGAGAGCCGAGGAGTTCAACACAGGTCAGGGACTGAATGAATGCTGGGTAGCGGTGGCCAGAACAGGGGCAGGGGAGATGGGCCTGGACATGGAGGAGGGCATGTGACAAGTCTTACATGTGGCGTGGGTGGAGGTAGTTACCTAGAAGGTTAGAAGAACCAGGGAAAGCTTTGAAGCAGGAGAATGTATGAGAATGTATGATTTAGATTATGTGGATTAACATCGCTCAAAAATAAAAAAATAATTGCAGCTTTGGTATGTGATATTATTAGTTTTTTGTTTGTTTGTTGTTTTAGACAGAGTTCTGCTCTGGTTGCCCAGGCTGGAGTGCAATGGTGCAATCTCGGCTCACTACAACCTCTGCCTTCCAGATTCAAGCGATTCTCCTGCCTCAGCCTCCCGAGTAGCTGGGATTATGGGTGTGTGCCACCATGCCTGGTTAATTTTGTATTTTTAGTAGAGATGGGGTTTCACCATGTCGGCCAGGCTGGTCTCAAACTCCTGACCTCAGATGATCCGTCTGCCTCGGCCTCCCAAAGTGCTGAGATTACAGGTGTGAGCCACCGCGCCTGGCCTATTAGTATATTTTTAACAGGCAGAAGCATAGATGCCTCTACCAGTTTGCCATTCTACCAGTATCAACCCCATCAGTTGGCTGGGGTTCCAAGGATAGGGAGGGTCACCAAACTGTCCGTGGCTTGATGCCCCTTGAATGCGTGCATCACCAATAAAAGGAAAACAGAAGATTACATTAGCAGAGGAACAAACCCAATGACAGTAGTGCTCCCCATGAGCCACGGCTGGAGTCATCCCCAGTGTGGTTTCTGGGTAAAAAAAAACTAAAAACTATGATCTAAAAGCTATGTTTGTTGAATTGGCTTGGATTAAAGGGGACCTAGGTTCATTTTAGAATAACATGTGTTTCCTGTTAACTCACGTTTCTGTGTTATTCATTGACTTTATGTTCTCTGTTACAACCCTGGGCCACTTTTCCATATCGTATTACACCAATCACAGCTGATGGCAACGGGGTAAACATGACCCACCCCCTGACTTATCGTTTGCTTCTCTGAAGTCACACGCTCCTTGAATTTGAAAACTCAGAGAATGTTTTGAATGCCTACTTTGCTAATTCAATTACCCATTGCCTACTCTGAGAACCAAGGCATCGAAAGACAGTAAGCCTCTATTCCAGCACAGGAGGCTGAACACATACCATAATGGCTGTGGTGACATTAATTTTAGGATTTCAGGGTTTGAAATAAAGATAGTACTCATATAATAACTGAGAAATGATACCAGCTGGTTGATTAGCCTGACCTAAGGTGTCTAGTTCTAGAAAGATAAATAAGATAGCTTCACATTATCCATCTAGAAAAATGCAAACCATGATCCATAGTTGCTTACCAGCCTTAAAGAGCTCTTCAAATTATATCTCATGTTAAATCATGTTGTATGATTTACTATTGTTTCTTCATATTGACCAAAGACTAAAATATGATAATATTAATGAATCCTAAGACAAAAACTTTCATGTATCACCATTCATTTCAAGACCCTGTACTAACGCAGACTCAGGATAACCTACAAATGGTGAATGCTCACAGGCTCTGTTCATTTACTCAGATTTTTCAATTGCAATGACACTGTTTAATATAAACCAGAGAAACAGCGATAATGATCTTAGATTGCTCCTTAATATGAACATGCCTAACTTCATGTTACTTGCACGTGCATCATCCCATTTGAAAGTAATGAGTTTTCAATGGCATTCTTCGGGAGATCCTTCTGAAGAATGATGGGTTCTTTTGCTTTGTGAAAAGAGACTGTGTTCATTAGTGCACCAAGTTCGGATATTCTGACATTTACCCCTCTGTGTAACTAGTGGTTCCAAGGTGTTTATACAAATAGACAAAAGTCCAAAAAAAGAGAAACAGTCTGATGATCATAACAACATAAACTAGGCTCATATAAGGCTCTGGCTTTGGACAGTCCCTGCTAGCTTCAGTGTTCAAATAAAGAGTTCTATCTTTGAACTGAAACGGGTAAACAAAATCACACAACAGCCCACTCCAAACCTGCAGAGCTGGGGATGGAGCAGGAGGAGCAAGAAGTTAAAGAATGACCTAGTATCACTTAAGCACAGAAAGGAAAAGAGAGTAACTATAGATGTCTTCTCTCTTTCTAACTGAAAACTGTCTTCTAAATAAAATACTTGCTTTCTCTAACCCTTTCCCCAACCCTTAAGGCAATCATCCCTGTGAAAAGTGGTATGGGGTCTGAAAAGGTCAGGGTGTTACTGAGATCAAACCTGAAACTGAAAATAAAGGGGCAAAGCCTCCAGACCAATGTTTCAGAGGAAAGGTTGAGTATAATCCATTACACAGTTTTGACTTCTGTATGAGGCTGCTATTATTTCTTGAACAATTTTGCTTCTCATGATAAAAGCCAGAGGATTTCATTTCCAACAGCTTTATGGTTTGACTAAAACAATGCCCCTGCATCCTCCCTTCCTCCCTCCTCCTTTGCGTTTGACAGGCCAACATGCTGGAAAGTCAAGAGCGCAGGCCACCACCACCAGGCTGCCCTGTAAAATGGGATGGCCTTTAATTAATTTACACGTAATCAGAGAAAGACAAGTTCCCCAGACGAAGCCCATTTCCCAGGCATGGGGATGGCCTTTTATTGGCGTTAAAGCGATACAGATGGGAAGTAGTCTCACAGAGGCAGTGACACAAAAGAATTTCCAGATGCGGTCAGATTCTCTTTAGTGAAAAAGCGATACATAAATATGTTATCTGAGCACTTGACATGCATACCAAAAATGTTTTCCTTCCACAGATAATGAAATATTTTGGAAACAGAATGGTCAGTTGATTTGGGTAATAAATGAGTCAGTAGCCCCCATATGAGACACAACATGGTCCTTGGAATTGTATCTGCTTGTTTAAATTCTGGTTCTAGCTCTTGGACCCATCTTAAGGTAAAGAATGAAGCTCAGACCCATCTTCCCTTAAAGGCTAAAGCAGCACACCTATTGATTCACTGGGTTGTTTCTGCATTTCCTGCATATATTGCTTTATTAGTTCCCTTTTATCAAAGGGTAAATCACACTCATTTTCTGGATGCCATGATTCCTGCATCACCATCTGTCTAACCTCTTCCCCTACGTTTCTGAGAGTACATACACCAGAGCAGTGAAAAGTGAAACCTCGGTGTCATTTATTAAGTCTCAAGTTTCAAGGACTTCATGGGAGGCCTGAAATACGCTTTAGGTCATAAGTTTAGATTAAAGAGAAGTAAGTGAGGTTGGCTCCCTGACAACTGGGGAGATCATTACTTCTTAGCATCTAACAATGTTGAGGCAGTTCCTTTTGGTCTGAAGAAACTTGGGGTGTATGTCAGAAAAGTGTTTTCCTGTTTTTGTGCTTCCGAAGCATACACAATTAGTCCTTGGAAGGTTAAATGAGAACCATGTGTTTCTCAGCAATGACCGATGAGCTCTGTTTATCCTCAGTGAGATTTCCTGTTATCGACTTTGGTAACAACCCATCACCCCTGCCATGGCAGGGCTCTGTGTCATGTTGCTTTTAAGGAATGAGCGCAAGCAAACTCCTCACCACCAACTTTTAACGCCTATTCATGTAGCAGACCAGAGAACACCAGGCACCTACACATCGGCATTCAACCGGCCCACACGCTGGCAACGAAGCGTTAATGCTTCCAGATGTCACAGCAGCTGTGAGCACAAGACATTTGGGCTCCTTGATAAGGCCGGGCGCCTTCAGTCAGCAGGGAGACAGCACTGCCGGCTTGATTTATTCTCTCTGGCCACACAGGTTAAAGGGCAGCCTCTGAACCACACTGTGTACGGACAGCCAGGGCTGAAGCTTACCCCCACCTTCCAGAGGGTGTGTGTTGAGTGTAACTTGTGCACAGAAACACACACGCTTTCTCCCTCTAGCCAAGCTCAAATTAACCAACAGCCTAGGAACGTAACTCTTGTTCCAGAATTCAATCAGCCATCTCCCTTCTTTGAAGTGTTTGGCTTCTGTTGAGAAAAAGATTTAAGGCAAACCTAATCCTGACCCATTTCAGGAACTTGACTATTCAGCTTGCATTCATACATGTGCAGAAAGAAGAAAATGCAAAGGAAAAACAAAAGAAAGTTTAGGGCCATTACTGAGATCAGCAGTGTCTGTGTGAGAGAGAGAAACTGAGGGGGAAGGAAATATGTATTCACATCCCTGACCACAGCTTGTAGGGCTGAAATTTGCTCTAAGAAGCCTTCGTTTCTGATAAGTAATTCAATCTCTTATTTCAAAATTTCACCTTCTTAATCTCACATTGAAATTAAGGCAACCTCTGCCACGGGTTAAAGGAATTCATCAAAATATTCCTACTGGGGGATCTCAAGTAGAGATGAGGGGATGTCCTGGAGCCAATCCCCAGGAGATACAACGGGTGACTGTGCGTCTGAAGATGCCACTAACAGAGTGGAAGCACCCATTCTTTTCATTTACGTGAGCACACACTATGGTCTCGGCACCAAATGCTGGGGATACACGGAGAATAAGGACCTCACCCTTTACTCTCATGGTGTTTTTAATCTTGTGGAAGAAGACTGATGATAAAAGAGTAATTTCACATAGTGACGAGTGCTACGAAGAAAACAACATACAAATGGGATATAGCGTAATGGGGGTTTGCAACTTTAGGTGAAGTGTTCAGGGAAGACTCATTGAGAAAGTGAACTCTGGGCTCAGATCTGCATAATGAGAAGGAGCCAGCTATGCAAAGATTGGAAGGAACAGTGTTCTCAGTAGAGGCAGGTGCAAAGGCCTTGAGGCAGGACCATCTGTGAAGGCATCTGGGAAGGCTTGACAGAGAGGACATATGAACTGGGTCTTGAAGAATGAGTGAGCTTTCCACAGCCAGAGGGGAGGAGAAGCCACTAGCAAGGGCAGGGGGCCCAGGAAAGTGCATAGTGAGAGCCTTCAGCAGCCTTCATAGTCCAGGGAGGCTGGAAGACAAGGTCAGGGGCGAGGGGCCATTGGGGAAAATGGCCTGGAAAGGTGGGTGGGAGG
Source organism: Mandrillus leucophaeus (assembly GCF_000951045.1). Classification (NCBI taxonomy): domain Eukaryota; kingdom Metazoa; phylum Chordata; class Mammalia; order Primates; family Cercopithecidae; genus Mandrillus; species Mandrillus leucophaeus. Next base: position 1,853,252 of record NW_012106419.1, read on the forward strand.
GAACGTGGGGTTTTGGACCTCATGGCTTTGGCCATTAAGATTACCTTAATTTTTTTTTTACTGAGAATCTCAGGAGTGTTTCTGAGCATTATACAGATAAGTTATTAGAACTAGAAGTTGGCGTAGAGAATTATTAGGACTAAAGTTCTCAGACGGTAAACCAGGTCCTTACTGCCTGAGTGATAATGATTCGTGATGAGGAGGGGTTGGATGAAGAGGCATGGGATTTGCTGCCAGTTTTGAATTTTTATTTGGAGAATATGGAGAGAGCAAAGAGGACACCCTAGGATGGGAAAGAAAATTAAAGGAATTGTAATCTTTTTTGGAAGAGAAGGGGAAGTCAAGGTAATAGCTCAACTTCTCTGTAAGAGGGAACTAGGCAACTGCTTTTCATTTTAGCTAAGGAAAGGTCATGGGGCACGGAGAATTGTGGATAGTCATAACAAGGGATTTGAGGGATACCAGAATGGCTTAACAAAGAGAACTTGCTGGAAAAGTGGTTCTGTTGTACTGGGGAGACATCTCGATTGTATTTTGTCCAAAAGTAGAAGGTTGGATCATACAGTCCCCCAAATCCACCTGTTCCTACATGAGAGGGGTTTCTAATCCTTTTTAGAAGGAATCTCTCACCCAGAAAGCTGGCTTGGTACAGTCAGCCCTTGACTTTCTAAAAAAAAAAAAAAAAAATTGAGGGTGAAGGAGGGAAAAAAGAAGCATGTGTTCACGATGGGGAAGAGCAGCAGAGATAAAATGTGCATTGTTCAGTTTTGTTCTGGGTGATTTGCTGGGTTGTTTAAAGTGCCAGGCCTGGCTCTTATACAAGTGTCAACTCCAATAAGCTGGCTGCAGGGGAGACTTCTTGTTGCAATTATCCTGCAAGCATAGCTAAGTCATAAAATCCAGGACTTTTCTGATGTGAAATGTGCAGGCTTTAAAAATCAGTATCACTGTCAACTGCTGTTGCCAGCAAAATAAGTGATTCACATTGTGGCAGAAAACTCCCCCAGAGTGAAAGCTAATGAGAACACACACGGCGACTTCTGGATGTCCAGTCGGAATCCCACACAAGGGCAGCATAGGGGCTGGCATTTCAAAGGTCAGAAATCAAATAGACTATAATCAAGGGGGAGAGAATTCTCAGGAAAGACAGACTTGGCAAGGACTTCATAGGCAAAGAAGATCCCACTGCAGACTCCTGTAAGATAGCTTTGGTCCCTGCAACTTCTGAATAAAGGTCTCCGTGAAACTGTCCCTGACCACTGCATTTAAAATTACAACCTTTCCCAATCCCTATTCTCTTGCTTTTTAAATTTTTCTCCATAGCATTTACCATCATGTAATAAACTATACGCTTTACTTATTATTGTCTTTCCCCACCAGAATGTAAGCTACCTGAGGGCTGGAAATTACTTTTTGTCTGTTTTCCCCTCTGCAGTAGGTGCTTAGCATATGCTGGGTGCAAAGTATTTGTTGAAAGAACGAGCATGTGGATAAAAATATCCCCACAACAGCCTCTCGTGGTGAGGACTGTCATCACCATTTTACAGATAAGAAAATGGGAGAGCAGAGATTTAAGTCTCATGCTTTAGACCAGTGCTTCTTAAATATGAACAGACAGAGGAATCCCCGGGGATCTTGCTGAAGTGAAAGCTCTGACTCAGCAGGCCTGGGTGGGGCCTCAGTTCTGCACGACCGTGCCTCAACTTCCAGGTGGTGCTAGAGCTGCTGGACAGCTACACACCCAGACAAAATGACAGCACAAGACCCTGCAGGTGGCTGAAGGAAATCAAAATGTTTTATCCCAAAATAGATTTCTTTGATATAGTTTGAAATGGCTGCTGCAGGGCCAGCAGACAGAAGTGGCCTTGCAAAACTATCACTTGTGGGGAAATTTTGCATCTGTAGAGAATCTCCTTGAATGCAGCCAGGCCTTCTCTTTCTAGGCTTTCCCAGATCTAGGACAGATTTGAGTCTGACACCTTTACAAGTCTGAAAAGAAATTCACCATCTACTCTCTCTAAGGATTAAGACCCGGAAGGTTTCATCTACATAACACTGTCACCGTTGCTAGCCAAGCCTCCTTCTTTCTCTCCCCCATAACATGTCTTGCCATTAAAACCTGGTTGTGGTCATGCTCTGAGCATGCATTCTTTCTATAACCTCAAGATGGTATATAAGCTTCCGTACCTTACTAGGGGGCTGGGTCTTCATTCTGAAGCCTCCCCTGTATACAAGTTAAATAAATTTGTGTGCCTTTTCTCCTATTAATCTACCTTTTCTGAGTTGATTTTTCAGTGAAAAGGACCAAGGTTTCCACACTGTACAGTTGTGGCAGGTTGAACCCCCAAATTGGGGTTTGGTCTGGGAGGGCCAGTGGGTTTTGGCTTCCTAAAGGAAAGAATTCAAGAGGAAGCCCAGAGAGTAAAGTGAAAGCAAGTTTATTAAGAAAGTAAAGAAATAAAAGGGTGGTTACCCCATAGGTAGCATAGCCCCAAGGGCTGCTGCTTGGCTATTTTAATGGTTATTTCTTGATTAAATGCTAAAAAAGGAGTGGATTATTCATGAGTTTTACAGGAGAAGGGCTGGGAATTCTCAGAACCCAGGGTTCCTTCTGTTTTTAGACCATATAGAGTAACTTCGAGTTGCCATGGCATCTGTAAATCGTCGTGGTGCTGGTGAATTATCATTAGTGTCACCATCTTGATTCTGGCTGGCTTCAGCTGTTTTATCATCCTGCTTTATCAGCGGGGTCTCTGTGACCTGTGTCTTGAGAAACAATTCCTGCTGAACTCCTATTTCATGGTGAACCCCACTGTTAAGAGTGAACATCAACTTAGCCACTTACCAATTTACCTTGGCCTTCCCTCTAACTCTTCCTCGCCTCAATTTCCTCACGAAATTATTATGAAGATTAGATTAATTTGTTCTTGTAAAGTACTTGATACAGTATCTTTGCACTATGCCTATCTGTGATAAGTTAGTCAGAATTCATTACTTTTTGGTCTGAATCTAACAACTTTCTCTCAGAATCCTAACGGAACATTATTAAAGTTATGTTCTACTTCACCAAAATAGGAGAAGTCAACATTTATGCTAAGAACCATGATAATATAAACCTACCATCAGAAAATTAGAAGTTTCTTCTGAATATATTACGTAAAGGTTTTGAGACAGGTTCCTAAAAGTGGGATTGTTGGCATTCGTATTTTAAATGTTGGTAGTTATTGTCAAATTGCCTTTCACACTAGCAGTATTTGAAAGTGCTCATTTCTCTTCATCTTAACTGACAGTGGATCTGAACAATTTTTTAGATTTTTGCCAGTTTCATGAGGAGAAAAACCTCATTTTAAGTTTGCATTGCTCTGATTACCAATGAGGCTAGGCATCTTTCTATATGTTTATTTGCTATTAAAATTTCTTCTTGAACTCCTGGCCTCAAGCAATGTTCCTGCTTCAGCCTCCCAAAGTGCTAGTATTACAGGCATGAGCCACCACACCCAGTCCCTAAAATTTCTTCTATGAATTTCCTGTTCATATAACCTCAACCATTTTTATAATTTTTGGTCTTTTCTGTATTATTTTGTAGAAGTAATTTATATATTATCTGTTACCCATGTTGCAAATATGTTCTCCCAAATATCTTTTCCCTTATGATGTATTTTGACCACATAAAAGTTTAACTTTTTATAGATTTAAATTTGTTAATCTTTTCTTTATAGTTTCAGGATCTTATGACTTGCTGAGGAAGAAGGGCTTCCCATCTAAAGATTACGAAAATATTCAGTTCTGCAAATACTTTTTTTTTTTAACATCAAACTTTAATTCACCTGTTTTTGTTTGTTTGCTTGTTTTTCTGTGAGGTACAGGCTTTCTCTAATTTCTTCCCAAATGGATAGCCAATTGTCTTCAAATCATTTATTGAAGAGTCTATACACTGCCACTGTTTTGGAATGATATTTCATCAAATTTATTTTTCTGCCCCCTTTTCTCTATCCTCTTTCTCTGCAACTCCAATTGTGTATATCTTGAAATACTTTGTGGTGTCCCACGAGGCACATCAAAGGCCTCTGGGGCTTCAACCATTTTGCTCATGTTTTATTCTTTTTTCCTTCTGTTCTTCAGATTGGATAATCTGTACTGTAATCCAGCTTCAAGTTCACTGATTCTGTGTCAGCTCAAATATGCTACTGAGTCCCTCTAATGAATTGCTCATTCCAGGTGTTTTACTTTTTTTTTTTTTTTTAATTGAGACAGAGTCTCACTCTTTTGCCCAGGCTGGAGTGCAGTGGTGTGATCTCGGCTCACTGCAACCTCTGCCTCCTGGGTTCAAGCAATTCTCCTGCCTCAGCTTCCTGAGTAACTGGGATTACAGGCACATGCCACCACATCCAACTAATTTTTTGTATTTTTGGTAGAGACGGGGTTTCACCATGTTGGCCAGGCTGGTCTTGAACTCCTGACCTCACACCTGCCTCGGCCTCCCACAGTGCTGGGATTACAGCCATAAGCCACCGCACCCAGTCAGGTGCTTAACTTTCTTTTATTTATATATTTTTTTGAGATGGAGTCTTGCTCTGTCATTCAGGCTTGAGTGCACGGGCACATCTTGGCTTACTGCAATCTCTGCTTCCCAGATTCAAGCGATTCTCCTGCCTCAGCCTCCTGAGTAGCTGGGATTACAGGCACCTGCCACCACGCCTGGCTAATTTTTGTGTATTTTTAGTACAGATAAGGTTTCACCATGTTGGCCAGGCTGGTCTCCACTCCTGATCTCAGGTGATATGCCCAACTCAGCCTCTCAAAGTGCTGGGATTACAGGCGTGAGCCACCATGCTTGGCCCATGTTTTACTTTCAATTCCAGAATTTCCTCTTGGTTCTTCTTATAATTTCCATCTATTTTATTATTCATTTATTTAATTTCCACTTATTTTAATTTATTCATCGATATTATCACTGATATTCTCTATTTGATGAATCATTGCTGTCATACTTTATTTAAACTGATTTTAGTTCTTTAAACATTTATAATAGCTGCTTTGAAGTCTGTTAAATCCAACATCTGGGTTCCTCAGAGACAGTTTTTATTAACTGTTTTTTTTTCTTCCTGTACAGCACATGAGAAATATATATGATATATACAGTGTCTGTGTGTGTATTTAAATTGGACATTTTAGATAATATATTGTAGCAATTCTGGATTCTTACCCCTCCCATTTCGGGGTAGTTGTTACTTTTTTTGTTTGTTTAGTGACTTGCCTGGACAAACTCTTGGGAGTCTTGTTTTTCCTGGGGTGTGCAGCCTCTGATGTTTCTGCTGGCAAAATACATATTGCGTATATACATATATACACATACTTATCACTTGTTTTTATTTTTAAGCCTGCTTTTGTACGGGTTGTCCTGGATGAGCACAGCTTAGTGATCAGCCAATGACTGGTCAGAGGCTGTATTGTGTCTGTGTGTCTCTGGGGAAAGTATTTGAAGATCAGGCAGTTTATAGTCAGCTTCAGCTCTTACCTTCTGTATTCACAAGTCCTCACGGCCAATCAGTTGATTCTCTTGGATTTTTTTTTAGGGAGACAATAACAATTTTTACAATAGGGATATATATATATTTTTTTTTTTTTAGAATAAAGGCTATCATTTCTTTTTATTAAGGCCTCCAACACAACTAAACTGAAGAGACACTAGCAGTGACTCATGCTTGTTCCTCACTTAGCTTCAAGTTTCCTATAGGTTTCTGGCAAAGGGTCTTTGTCAAGTTAAGGAAGTCTCCTTCTATGCCTTCCTTACTGGAAATGTAATAAAATATCATAAATAAATGTTGAATTTAATTTTTCACTTTTTAGAAGCCCTTATCAAGATTATCATTTGGTTATTTTTCATTTAATCCTTTTAATATTAATAATAATATATAATGAGTTATATTAAACAGTTTCCTCATGGAGAACCAACTTAGCATTCCTGGATTTCATCCTATTTTACCCAGAATATATTATTCTTCTAATAGGAATCAATTTGCAATTTATTTGGAACTTTTCTATCTGTTTTCAAAATGGGTTTGGCTCACTGCTTCCTATTTTTGTGTGAATGTGCCCACTCTCCATTTCTGGTTTCTGTACCAGGGTTATGTTAGTTTTCTAGAATGAGTTGCTTTATCTTTTTCTACTCTCTGGAACAGCTTATGTAACATAGGAATTATCCATTCCTTGAAAGCTTACTAGAACCTGCCTATATAGCTATCCGGGTCTGTGATTTTTTTAAGGTATAGGTCTTTGTCTACTTTTACATTTTTTTTCTAAGATAATCAGTCTAGTTGGACTTTTTTTTTTTAACCTCATGCATATTTTTTTAAGATTTTATCTTTGTGTGAATAAAATTATAAAAATATATTTTGTTGTTTTTTGTTTGTTTGTTTTGAGACAGGGTCTGTCATCCTGGCTGGAATACACTGGCGTGAACATGGCTCACAGCAGCCTTGACCTCCTGGGCTGAAGGGATCCTCCCACCTCAGCCTCCCAAGTAGCTGGAACCACAGGCTTGTGCCACCATGCCTGGCTAATTTGTTTTTTATTTTCTGTGGAGACAAGGTCTTACTTCCTTGTCTAGGCTGGTCTTGAACTCCTAGGCTCAAGGATCTTCTTGCCTTAGCCTCCCAAAGTGCTGGGATTACAGGTGTGAGCCAACCGTGCCCAGCTCAGAACATGTTATAATTTTTAAATCTTCATACAAATATGGTACTTCTTTAAAAAGTATTTCTAGTGTTGTTTTTTTGGCATCATCACTCTTCTTTATTTCTTGTTGAAGCTTGCTGTAGGTTTGTCTATTTTTTTGGACCAAAAAATAGCTTTTGATTTTGCTAATGTGGAATACTTTTGTTATTATTATTATTTTTTCTATTTCAGGATATGCTTTGTCTTTAATAATACCTTCATTTTACGTTCTTCGAGTTGGGTTTATTTCATTGTCCCTTGTCTAGCTTTTATGTTGCCAATTTAGTTCACTTATTTTCAGTCTCCCCTGTTTTCCACAGGTAAGTAGTGACATTTTCCTCTGTGCTGGTTTGGCTAAATCCCATTGGTTTTGACATGAACAACTGCTCACTGTTGTTCACTTCTAATTTGCTTGTCCCTTCAACTTTGATTTCTTTTTTATCTAAAAAGTTCATTTAAATGGTGTTTAAAACTTCCCAAGTGGATTTGTTTTCAGTTGTTTGCTTGCCTAACCTTTTGTTTTTAACTTCCAAGTTTATTGCATTGTGGTCAGAGACTGTGGCTTCTACTGCTTTGACTTTTAAAATTCTATTGATACTTATTTTTGTGTTGTTGTACATTGAATAATTTGTAGATGTTCACATCTGAAAAGAATGTGCATTCCTTTCTGTTAGGATCTCTGTTAATTACTCTATATAAATCAGTTTCTTCAGTCCTTACAATGTGAGATAGGCACTACTATTAGCTCATTTCACAGATGAGGAAAATAAGACTGGGGAGTTTAGGTGACTTCCTCAAGGTTGCCATAGCTGGTAAACAAGGGAGCAGTAATGAAAATCAGACATTCTGACTCATTCTGTCTTGGTCTCTATATAAGTGATCACAACTCTAGTTGCATTATTCAAATACTCATTATTTTACTCCTACTTGTGTGATGATTTTTGAGGGGAAAGCCATAAATTTTCTTGCAATGACTGTGAATGTGTCAATTTCTTTTTGTGTTTCTATGTCTTTCTATGTTTAAAGCTATGTCGTTGGTTACATAAAATTTCATTTATGTTACAAATTCTTAGTGGACTAAATCTTTAACACTCTGAAATATATTTTCTTTTGCCCTGTTTAATGTTTGTGGGTTTTGGGCTTTAATTATACTTCATTTGCTGTTAATATTGCTATACTTGATTTCTTTGGGTTAACATTTGCCCCTTCTTTTTTTTTTTGAATGCCTTACATTCTAGGTAACTTCGAAGGTATATTTCTTACAAGTTATTTGGTGCTTGGATTTTTAAAATTCTAATCTGAGAGTGTCTTTCACTAGGGCATTTAATCCATTCATTATTATTTTGATTATTGAAATAATTAGGTTTATTACTTCCATCTTATTATACATATTTTTTTTTCTTCATAAATTCTTTCCTTTTGGATTGTTTTGAATTTTATTATGCTTTAAGTTCTTCTTCTTTAGTGGTTTGGATGTCTTCAATTGTTTTTTGTTGCCCTTAAAATTTTATATATTTAAATATTTATTTTACAAAAGCCTTGAGTTAAGTGGTACTTAAACTTGTCCCACCAAGACAAGAATCTTGACTTGCTTTCACTTCCAGCTCTCTTGACTTCTAACTCTTATATTATGATCATCTGATATTTTCATTCCAGATTGCTATTTAGAAAAGGAGTAAGTTTAACTGGCTTTTTTGTTCTTCTTACAATACATTCCCAGAAAATCCAAGTTTCTTCCATTACTTTATTCTTTTATATTTATTCTACTGTATGGCTCATACTGAGGTTTCATTTGAATGATCAAAATTTTGAATTTACAAATCTCCAGTTTATTCTGTTTCATGGAAACACTGTCTTTTTGCATTGCTCTGAAGACAACAGTCTTGCTTATTGAGAAGCCTTCTGTTGGCCTTGTTACTGCACCCTCTGGTATTAGTTATTTTGATTGCAGTTGCTGCCTCTCTACCCTGGTTGATGCTCCTCCTCTGGTGGGTGATTCTTGGAGGTCTACTCATCATCTGTCTGTCCTATTGACTGAGCCTGCTTCTGGTGATTAGGTAGTGGGCAGCATTTTCAGGAGCAGTGTGCAATTCAGCACAATGGGAAGCACGTGAACCTTGGAGTCAGACAGACCTGGTTACAAACCCAGCTCTATTTTTTAGAAGCTGTGTCAGGTTAGGCAAATCTTTGAGGCTTGGTTCCTCAACTTGGGATAATGACCTTACCTTATGGATGTGCCATAAGGATTAAATTTGACAGCACATGAAAAAGGCTATTAAAGTGTTGGGACAGCAATAAACGGTATTCATTTTTTGGGGGGAGGGTCAGTTATTCAGGAGTACTTTCTTCCCTCTTTAGCCTTGGATTATATCGACTGATTTGATGGCCCCAACTTAGGAAGTTCCTCCAGGTCATCCTTGGGGAAAACAATTCATTCCTCTATTTATGTCTAATTTTAAGCTCCTGTTACGGTCAGTGATATATCAGGTGCATATTTTCTTCATAGGGATATGAACAGCCCCACTATAAATTAATTGAAGTTCCCATATCAATTGACTCATTGTGGGATACCCATCGTACATCCTGGGTAGCCCTGTCTAGTGTACGTGCATGGGGAGGGACAATTTTACAATTTACTAAAATATGAGTCCTGGCACCGACCTGGAATATTCTAACAGATGCTGGTATTCATGTCATATTGAAATCAATATCCTAACGGTACCCTATGGCAAAGACATTGATGTAACCCCTTAGAAAATTATCATTCATCCCTACAATTTTATGTCCTCCTGGAAATCACGTCAGTTCTTTAGAATCACTGCCCCATAGCAAGAACAGAACAAGCCAGAGAGGCCAATATTTTCAATTGGTTTCACAGGAGGAGGAAAGAATGGTATGACATTTATTTTATATCTCTTCTAGACTAACACTAGAGTTCTTTAGGGTTTTCACCTGGAATAAAAGTTCTAGCCCTTCACTCCCTGTTAGCTATCATTTCTAACTTTTTCTCTTTTTGCATATTAACAAGAGCCAAATCCCAAAGCCTTCTCCTCCACTGTGAGAAAGCCGCTCACAGATACAGGTTTTTAGCTCCATCAAGTGAAGCTTGCAGTCTGAGATAAAGCTCCCATCTCTTCCCTTGAACCTTCAGGCATTGTGAGTCAAACTTAACTTTGGAAAGACCACTACCCTCTTCCCTTCATGAGCCATGAAGTTTGTGACAGATGTGTTATCTTGATGCAATCTTAGACCTGCACTCAGGGGCTATGCTACATGGCTTGCCTCTGCAGAAGAATGGCAATAAAGTGAAGTGGTTCAATTTTTCAAGTCAGTTCTGAAAAACTGAGAAGAAAATATATCTTCACTTCAAAACGAAATCTCTAAGGAGCAAGTGGCCACAGCCTGCCTCCCACAAGCTGTCTGGCTCACTCTATTTTATTCCTGGAAATCAGGTGAGTTGTTTAGAATGACTGTCCAATAGAAGCAAAAAAGTAAGCTAGGGAGGTCAATAGCTACTGCTCATTGCAGCAGGCCAAGGGTGGTTTGCTGACAATGTCCATGACATATAGTTAGACTCTAGTACCAAACAGGGAGCTTGGCCTTCTCCATGCCTAAGTCAGCGGATAGGAAGGTTCAGGTCTACAGCACACACACAATGTACCCAAGAGGAGTGATTAATTTACAAACTGTCAGAGGAAATGACTGTGGTTTAGTACTCTCTGTCATTCTGCCAAAATATCTATCTCTGCACATCTGCAGAAGGCACACAGAACACCTACTCTTGCATATTTGTATAAGAGCTAGGCAAACAGAATGGAGAACTAGGTGTAGCTCCCAACACAGCAGATACTCATCATACACTCACACATGGTGACTGTTCCTCTATCTGGAATGTTTACCTCTTCACCTGTTCTCTTGCTGAACTCCACATCCTCTAAGCCCTGACTTGAAGAGCTTCCTTTGTGAAGCACTGAACCTTTGTAGCATCCTTGGGCCTGGGCATGTGTCCATTATTATATTTGTTATATGGTATTACAATGGTATTTTATGTATCTGTTTCCTGCAAGACAGTGAATTCTGGGGCAGACAGGGGACTTATTCCTCTTCTTGGAGCCTGGCATGTAATAGGTGCTTGCTGACTCAGTGTTTGTGAACAAATCAAGAATGATTTGTTATTGGTAATTTTGCTATTTTAGATAGACTAGAAAGGTCTGCCACTCTTCCCCTCTATTATTTTCATGATCATTACAATCTGGCTTCCTGATGGACAGACACTAGGTCCACAGTGACCTGTTTCCTTTTTTTTCTGTGCTGTGGGAAGTCAGAGTAGGGTCCACACAACCCCAGTGTGTGGGAAGCAGTGGAAATTGATAGTCTTTCCTCAGGCCACCACTGTGGCTCTGTTTTTAAGTTAAATACAAGCACAGCAGAGGGGCTCAGAGACATTTGCTACAAGGAAAGAAGATCACGAGCCAAGGCTGGGAGTTTGGAGTGGTTACACTTCATTAGGCTCCCCATAAAAACCTCCCATATATAAGCCAGACACTCTCCACTTACAGACAGCTGGACCTCAAGAAATCCTTTGGGCAAACACAAAAGACTCTTTGGTGAAAGCTAGAGGCAGGTTGGTCCTGCCCAGAGACCCCAGAAGCAGCCCCAGAGACTTCTAAATGAATTCTGAACCAACAGTCAGAAAACTGTGCCACACGTGAGTCCATAGGTAGGAGCCCAGAGCCCACAGGGCCAGTAAGCCCACCCTCAGTATGCTCTATGGATGATAATCACAGGCAATACAGACACCAAGGGCACTGTTAAAGAGGGAGAAACCATATGAGGGTCCCAAGGGTGTGGAGAGGAATGACAGATGAGCCTTCCCTCCATGCCTATAATCTGTTTCTGCTTCAGTCGGCTTAACATGCCCAGCTGGTGCCCAGCTGCTCGGTAGCCTGTTGGAGGCTGGGGAGTGGTGGTGGCTGAGAGTGGGGGTGGGGAGTGAATGCCACCAGGCCAAAGGGTCACCTCCTACTGCAGTACAGAGAATGAGTGCTGGTTTCTCCTAATAGGACTGAATTTCACTTGCACCAAGCCACCCAAATCCCCAGAATGAAAGCCCTGCTCCATTCAAAGTCCCAGAAGGCCAAAGCGGAAACCATCATGAGCTCTGAGTCACACCTGACCCAGTGAGCATTCTCAGGCCCTGCTGAGCAAGGGAGGGGAGGAGCCACAGGAGGCCCTCGCTGGGGGCTTGAAGGCAGAGGGTGTGCCAGCTCCAGATACTGAAACAAGTATCTGGGGACTCTTGCCTCTTCACTACAGCACCTCATGCACTGGCTTTTATGTTTCTACTCTTGTTGTCATTCTGGACTCAGTGGTGATCGTTTATAAGAACACAGAGGGCTTTCCTACTTGCTTAGTGAGATGTGCCAGTGAATTTACTTTTCCATACCATGAAGATGCCCACAGCCTTTGATCACAGGCTGGGCTATCCAGATGGAGACTTGGCCATCCTAGGAATTCTGTTACAGACTTTATGAAAATTCTAAATATAGTTTTGAAAATCCAAAGGATTTGTTTCTCAGGCCCAAAGAACAGAGTACAGCCAGCTCACACCACTTGGGTATCTGAGGGTCCACTCAGCCAGACCGATAGCCAGGCAGTTCTCCAGGTCTTCAGGAAACCACTTCTAATGCCTTCCATGCAAGTCAGCTATTTGTTAGTGTGAGCCAAAATCCCTTCCCGTGACTTTTCCTTGGCTCGATGATCAGTTAAGAGGAAAAGGGGTATCCTTGGTTTTGGGGTACCTTCAGAATCTGAGTGACTTAAATGTCTTGTTTTGCTCAATAGATGATTTTGCCCGTAGGAAAAAAAAGTCTCTCTGCAACACTGTAGATGTTCATGTGAACAACTCAGAAAGCCTGCTTGAGGAAGAGAACACTCCTAGCTGCTGGGGAAACGGTGGCGTGGTCAGTGTGGCTAATAATATTTAAGAGGGTAGCCAGGAGCCTGTGTGGTTTGTTCACCTCATGCTAAGTTCCAACCACAGTACATCATAGGTACACAACACTGGCGGCTTTCTTCTGCTGGGTCAGCAGAGCCCACAGACAAGGGGATGCTGTGGAACCGGAATGGAACATCATGAGGGATATTAACAACTGAGTCGGCATCTCGGGAGGATTGACCTGTTCCACATTCAACATTCACATGCATCTGGTTTTCAGCCCACATGACCTAGAGGGCAGCAATGCCAGAAACTATTGTCACCATCACACAGTATTTTCTGAACCTCCCCTCTGTGGGCTGTGTCCTCTTCAACTCTGGGCTCAGATGTGTCACCTGCTATGGGCCTTGTTGCCCCGATTTTCAAGCTATCTATGGAGAAACTGTCCCTTTGGCTGAATGTCCTCCATGTGCCCCTATAGAGAGCAGTGCTTTCAGGAGCCTCTCAACATGGACTGAAGGCATTTTCCCTGTGCAAAATGCACTCAGCAAAGTGCATTCAGACACATGCAACTGCAGACAGCTGCTGGGGGTTCCCAGAGCCAGCAAAGTCCATCCCAGGAGATAGTTCGTAATCAACCCTTCCCCGTCCCCGAAGAGGTCTTCTTATGGCATTAGCCAAGCAGTCTCAATGTAGAAATTCAGGTATCATAGGTCCCCTGGCCTCTCCAGCTATGTCTCCAAAGGATAGAATGAGTTAAATTTTCTGAGCCCTCGGGGTGCATGTCAGGGTAGGGTGGAATACAAAATTTGAATGGGCTGGCTCAAAGCTGAAAGCAATAGCGAAAACAAATGGAGAACTCACCACCATTTCCTGGACATGAAACATCTCTGCACCACCAGATGAGAGTCGATTAGGGAAAGAGATGCTGACAGATGACCCTGGAAGGGTGCTCGGGCCAGTGTTGTAGACCTGTGGGTGTGGAACACACACAGCAAGTCTCAGTGGAAGACAGCAGACCTCCATTTCCTGTCATGCAATATACATTCTAAGATTCTTTGAAATCACATACAGAAACTCTAAGGTTCGGATCTAGAAGGTCACGACTTGAAGTAAAGTGAACTACTGAAAATTTCAGACAGGAAATTTCAACAAAATAGAAACACTTCTAACATGTATCTAAAAATCCCAAACTTTGAAATTACCATATTCTCTTTCAACATTTTACTGTCTTCTTCCTGCTAAAAATTATTTTTCTTTTTACACGCATAGGAATTTACTCATAGACTATTACACTTGGTGAAAACTCAGACATCATAATCTAGTCCAGTGGTTCTCAAACTTTAGCATAACATCAGAATCATCTGAGGGACTTGTTAAAACACACATTGGTTGTGGGGGGTATGGAGTGGGGGTCATGCCCAGAGTTTCTGACTCAGTAGGTCTAGGGTGGGGCTGGCAGATTCACATTTATAACATGGTCCCAGGAGATGCTGATGTTGCTGGTCCAGGAACCACCCCTTGAGACCCATTGATCTGGTCCAACCTCTTTCCTTTGCCACTTTGAGGTAACTGAGGCCCTTAAGGACCAAGTGGTTCATCCCAAAACCAAAAGAGAGAGCTGTTTTTACTACACTAGCCAGCTGATTTGGTTTCCAGGCAATCTGCAGCTCATCCCTTGCACAACTGCACCCCTCTTCTGTCTCCCTCTGTCTCAGCATTTGGTTCTATAAAGCTTTGTCTCTCTTGTCTTCCCTAGCATTTCTCCATTTTCTGTCTTCAGAAGTCAATCATTTCCTGAGAAATGAGGAAAAAGATGGAGGTCACAGAGACCAATAAGAGCAAGGAGGGAGAGAAAAAGCTGAACATGAAACTTGAGGAAGAAACAGAATATGCAGAGGAATAAAAAAGGTGAGCAGATCTCTAGAGACAGAAAGTAGATTAGCGGTTGCCTAGGACTGGGGAGCAGGAAGAATAGGGAGTAGGAAAGGCAGCAATGACTGGCCCCCCCGAAGATGTCCATGTTCTCATCTGTGGAACCTGTGAATGTTATGTGGCCAGGGGGAATTAAGGTTGCTAATCAGGTGACCTTAAAATAAAGAGGTTATCTTGGATTATCCAGGTGAGCACATTGTACTCACAAGGGTGCTTATATAGGGAAGAGGCAAAAGTCAGATCAGAAAGAGATCCTAAGACTTGGCCAGCCATTGCTGGCTTTGAAGATGGAAGGGGGCCATGAGCCAAAGAATGCAGGCAGCCCTTAGAGGCTGGAAAAGGCAGGAAGTGGATTTTCCCCTGGTGCTTCTGGCAAGAACACCGGCCCCAACACTGGGCCTGGCAAGGCCCATTTTGGACTTCTTTTCTTCAGAACTGTAAGATAATAAATTTGTGTTGTTTTAAGCCACAAATATTGTAGTAATTTTTTATAGCAGCAACAGGAAATTAATACAAGAAGCTATGTCAATGGGTTTGGAATTTCTTTTTCTTTTTCTTCTTCTTTTTTTTTTTTTTTTTTTAAACAGTCCAGAGGTCTTTCATTTTTTTAACACCTATTATGCCATGAATTTATACAGTTCAGGCTCCTTCCCACTGGTTCTCACAAAGTGTGCTTCTCTGGGTGGTGCAGGCTTGCGCTTCAGTTGGACCGAGGTATCCTTCTCTTTGGCTTCCTTCTTTTTTTTTTTCCAAGATAGAGTCTCGCTCTGTTGCCCAGGCTGGAGTGCAGTGGCCTGATCTTGGTTCACTGCATCTTCTGCCTCCTGGGTTCAAGCAATTCTCCGTGCCTCAGCCTCCCGAGTAGCTGGGATTACAGGTGCCTACTACCATGCCCGGCTAATTTTTGTATTTTAGTAGAGATGGGGTTTCACCATGTTGGCCAGGTTGGTCTCGAACTCCTGACCTCAGGTGATCCGCCTGCATCGGCCTCCCAAAGTGTTGGGATTACAGACGTGAGCTACTGTGCCCGGCCAGTTTCCTTCTTTTTCTGATCATTTTCCTTCACACGTTTCAGGAAGCGATCTTGGCTCTTAGAGTGCTTAATGTGCTCAATACGCACATTAATTCTCTTGACAAGAATCTTGCCCTTAACTTGTGTTTACAACAATGTCAACAGTATGCTGGGTAACACTGTAGACTCTTTCAGTTTCGCCATGGTAATACTTGCAGAGCATTCCTTTTGGAACAGTACCCATTCCCTTGATGTCTACAATATCACCTTATAGATTCGCATATATGCGGCCAAAGAAAACAACTCCATGTTTTCTAAAACGCCTAGAGAACATATATCAGGTGCCTCTCCTCTTTCCCTTTGGGTGTGGCATTTCGGCGAATTACTGGAAGATGGCAGTTCTGTTCAAAAGGCTGGAATTTCTTTTGGGGGGGGGATCAAAATGTTCTAAAATTTTGCAACAAGGATGGAACTGGAGGTCATTATGCTAAGTGAAATAAGCCTTGGGAGGCTGAGGCAGGCAGATTGCTTGAGGCCAGGAGTTCGAGACCAGCTGGGCAACATGGCGAAACCCCATATCTAAAACATTAGCCAGGTGTGGTGGTGTGTCCTTTTAGTCCCAGCTACTCAGGGGGCTGAGGTGGGAGGATTGCTTGAGCCCAGGAGGTTGAGGCTGCAATGAGCCGAGACTGCACCACTGTACCCCAGTAGCCTGAGTGACAGCGAGATACTGTCTCAAAAAAAAAAAAAAAAGGAAAGAAACAAGCCAGGAATAGAAAGACAAACATCACATGTTCTTATTTGTGAAAATCAAACAAAATTGAACCCAAACAATTGAACTCAAAACCAAAACAATTGAACTCCTGGAGATAGAGAGTAGAGGGATGCTAACTAGAGGCTGGGAAGGGTAATGGGGGGATGGCTGTGGCGGGGGGAGGTGGGGATGGTTAATGGATTAAAAAAATTGAAAGAATAAGACCTGATATTTGATAGCACAATATGGTGACTACAGTCAATAATAATTTAATAGTACATTTTAAAGTAACTAAGAGAGTATAATTGGATTGTTTGAAACACAAAGGATTTCTTGAGGGGATGGATACCCCCATTTTACATGATGATTATGCACTGCATGCCTGTATCAAAACATCTCATGTACCCCATAAATATATACACCTACCATATACCCACAAAAATTAAAATGAAAAAATTTAAAAAACATTCTACAACTAGATGATGATGATGGTTTCACAATTGTGTAAACATATTAAAATTATTGAATTGTATGTTTTAAATGGGTGAACTTTAAGGTATGTAATCATATCTCAATAAAGATGTTATTTTTAAAAAGATGAGTAAAAGATATAAGTTTTATTTGTCAATTTAAAACTAAATGTTTAAAAAGGACGAGTAGGAGAGAGGAAGGAATGACATGCTGCTTGGTGGCCTGGGGACTAGAGAGAGAATCCAGGAAATCTGCAACCCTAAAGTTGAGGTCAAAAGGGCAGAGCCAACAAAAAGCCAGAAATCTTACCAGGTCTTCACACATGACAGGATGTATGAAGATCTAGCTCCAGGCAGCTCTTCCCTAGAAAACTGTGTCTTTGGTTTTCTGCAATAGTTGGTTCTGCTTCAAAGAATAAATAGATAAAAACTGATAGAGCAGATGAGTGGTTGTTGCCAACTCCTGATTCAAAAATGAACAATATTCACCAAAACAACCTGAAGACATAGAAGAGGAAGGAATATCTGACCATAGCTGAAATAACTAATTTGAAATGAAACATGAGTGCACAGAATTAAAAAGAAACCTACTGGCATGTCTGGGAAATCCCAATTCAAGCATGAATGGGGGTAAGCAATGAAGAAAAAGATGCTGATTTACACTATTTCACTCATCAGAGCCAGGAGGACAGGAGAGCTTGTATCACCATCTTTATTTTTAACAAATGTCTTTATATTGGATTCTCTGAAAATGTTCATGTGCAATATCTGCATTATTTTTGGCCATTGTTTGGGGAAATGCTTTAAATTTTGATGCCAAAAAAAGCCTCTCAATTGTCGACGAATTAATATGTCTCTGTTTAAAAACTGTGATGAAATGTAGAAAGCAGGCCCAAGACTAGTATCTCTGCCTTTTTCCTGTGTGCAATGGCAGTGGAGCCTTTAAACAATTATGTACCTTGTTGAATAACCGATTTTTAAAAGCACAGAAAAATCTGTTCATATGGAAAGTCTTATGTTCTCCTTCAGGAACAATATTACTGGAATAAGGAAATATAGAAACATTTTCTCCATATTCCTGGCTGCCTCCCACAGTATTTTCACCTTCTGGTCACTGCCACCCTGGTTAGTGACCTTCCTGCAGGACAACCACAATAACAACCATTATACCAATAAATAAGTAGTCAGACAATTCTCAAGGAAAATGTGGGCTTTGCTAACACAGAAGGATCTCCTTCTAATCAAAGGTACACACTATCAATCTTTCAAGACCCAAGTCTCTCAACCCTGGATTGAATGCTGTGCACTTCCTCAGGCAATGGATCATGGAGGAGTTTATCTAAGGGACATGCCAATCACTCATTCCCCAGGGCTGGATTCTCTAGCCTGAGTCCTATTTCAGGTCAGACGTGAAGAAAACTATTTGCCTGAATACCAAACTTTAAGCTCCCTGTAAAAATCACCTTCAGAGAAACAACTGGAAGGATAAACTGCATACCCTCAGATTTCTTTCTTTCTTTTTTTTCCCAGAGGGTGATAAGAACATTTGGTATCTTCTGTGCAACCCCTGTTCTTCTTTTCCTTCTTTCAACACTCATACCCTCTTCATTACATGGTCTGTATTACTTGAACCCTTCTAAATACATCTTTAATTGCAAGATAGCCCCAAAACTGTAAGAGTAGGAAAGAGTATAAACAACTAAAATGAAATAAACCCATCTGGTCTTTATCTATTTCCTACCCAATTATGAAAAGCAAAGGAGAAAAATAAAATCACTGAGAAGCAATTCCGAAATGCAGAGGTCCTGTTCACAGCAATCACTCTACTGTCTCAAAAGCAAGCTCTAACCCCATCCTTCCCTTTCTCCCCTGTAAATCAAGAGCGGGGTGTGACAGCGGAGGCTTAGCTGGTCAGAAGGCACATCCTCTGTGAGTTGGGGACATGTGTTATGCATCATGGTTTTGGGGTCTGTTGCTGGGAGAATACTCTGGAGAGAGGAAGACCATTGTTTGTCAGAGCCCACAAATGTTTTACTGCCACATTCTCTAGACCCTCACCCTGTCATTATTTGTCATCCCCTAAGTCCACCTAGGAGAGGCCATAAGGCAAGAAAATAATTGTTATTTAGCCACAGCAGTGAATGCCAGAGTGGGAAACCATCTCTCCATGGGGAAGGATGCAAGAGGCAGAGAAGAGTTCTGGGAGGTAGCACCAGAGAGTGAGGAGATATGGACTGCAGTGTCCTATGGGTGAGCTGGGCCCATCTCCTTCACTTCACCCACACAGGGCTCAGCCAGTGCCGCCAGGTCTTGGCCCCAGCCCAGCTTCTCCCAGCTCTCGGACCTTCAGCACATCCCTTCTTGTTTGGGCCTACATTTCATGACGTGAACATTATATGAAATTCAAATTTCATTGTCTATGAGGAACTAAAGTTTCATTTCTGTGTTATCTATGGCTGCCTTTGCACTACAGAAGTATGGTTGAATAGATGCTGCAGAGGCCGAATGGCCCACAAAGCCTAAACTACCCCATGGCTCTTTTCAGAAAAAGTTTGCTGATCCCCAACTAAAAGAAGAAACAGTGTCCTTCACGATGTACACAGTCTACACCAAGTGGACCTGCTGGAAACGATGCCTGTGTGCCCGGGTGAGCCAGCCACAGCTCAGTGAGGGAGCAGCGTGCCTCCTGAGGGGGCTCACAGGGGCTCACACTGCTCTGCTCTCACAAAACTGCCCTTCCAAAACTCTGTTCCCCTGTGGGAGGAGGAGGCTCCTGGATGAGTTGGCAAGAAAATCTCAGGAGGAAGGGACAAAGCAAATCCAAATCCTCTGAGGCAGCCCTGCCCAGAAGGTGGGGAATGATGGAGAACAGAAAGGGGTCCTCATGGGGCCATCTGGGCTAGGACATTGGCTGAGGCCTCCACCACGCAAAGGACTTCTTGGGGAAAACTGGCGTTCATAGCGTGGACCTTTCCTTCCAAGTCCTGAAAAGCAGAGGGGCCTGCACAGTAGAGTACCAGGCATGGAAGGGATTCATTCTGTGTGTGGTTACAGATCACACATACACCACAAGAGCCAACCACAGAAAGGTTTCTCCCGACAAGAGCCTAGCCCTCTGTAGGAGAGACATCCCACGTGCCCTTCCATTAGCCCCAGGGACAGAGGAGGTCTCCAGGAGTGGGTACCTGAAGGGTGATATTGATGGGCTGAAAGTGACACTCCAGGTCATCCAGCTGAATGAAGTTGGCTGCATCCACGGACTCACCATACACAAAGGAGGTTGGAGACATGATTCTGAAAGAGGAAAGCATGAAATCTGTCATCCCCACCCACAGTCAAGCACCCGTGATCACTGCCATTCCGGGAAGCAAACATTTGTCTCCATTTAATCCAGTGTCTTGTACCCAGTGCTTCCCTGCTGGGGCTGTTACTTCTCTCTCCCATGAACAGACATAGCCAGGCTATGCTTTCTGAAAAGGCATGAATAGTAGTGTCTTCTCATCCTAGGTTACGTCAATAAACTGCATGGAGAAATATGCACTGGGACTACCTTTCTGAAATGACAAGATTATCATGGCTTTGATTTTTTAAAAACTGGATTATAAAAGTATACATTTTCTGTTTTGTCATTCAAAAAATGTTTTATAGGTTGAAGAAGATGATCATAAGCTTTTAAAAAATAAATGTAAATGAATTATATATTTGGCATCCTAAACCCCACTCTATGACAAATTCACTTTAAAAACTTAAATTTGTCAGTCTGCTAAGATGACTAGAAGTTAGGCATTTGAAAGCCGAGTCCATTCATTTACAGCATTTTCCCTTGGATTTCAGAGGCTACATAAGAGGTGAGAAGAATTCAAGCTCAATTTGCAGCAATGCTTTCAATGTTACTTATATGAACACATCTCTGAGAAGAAACAAAGCTCAGACTGACACTCCCAGACAAATATTGAGTTCTAGATGCTGGAGGCCACTCACTTACCTAAACACAACAACGGAAGATTTTTGAGACTAAGTCCGAATAGACAACAACTCATCCATTTTCAACGTTTAGTGCATTATTTTAGTAAGGTAGTGAGTTCCCAGCATTACCAAATGACAAGAACTGTTTTAGATTCCTGGAGAGATCAGAGGTTGACTCATTTGTTTAACGGATGGCTTCATCAGGAGCTGTTAACATCTCCCAGCAAGATCCTCTAAGGCCTGATTACATGATCAAGTGTCTGGGGGTGGTAGGGAGAATGTTTTCTCTTTGTCCCCAAGGATAGGGCTTGGTTCTGGGTATATTCTTGCTGTGCCTTTGATGAGACAAGTAAATAAATGATACAGTTAAAAATAGAGCTGTGAACAGAGGCAAAAATATGCTAATTTGCAAATATATTCCACCAGTGCCTCATGTTTAAAAAACATGACCAAAAATGCCAAGAGCTCAGGAGCAGGAATGCTTGGAGACTCATTCCACTGGCTCCCAGCAGTGTGGGCTAGTGCAGGGATGGCTCTCCCTGCAAGGGATCAACATTTCCACTGCTAGTCAAGACTGCGACCCACAAGCACTTGAAAACCGAAAAATGAGAAACTGTGAACCTCCAGAAAGTTCAGCTTGCATTTGGGTCAAGGGTTCAGTGGGTCCTCATCTGATCTAAACTAATTGTGTAAATCTTTTTTCCACTATCAAAGAGGTATGCGTTCTGTTTTCTGAAGCTGGAAAGAAACTGAGTTCTCATTTTTCCAGGCCAGGGCTTTGGCTGAAAACTGACCTGGGTTGTTTCAGGTCTCCACAGACTGTAGCCCAGGGTCCTGCTTTCCAACAATGCCAGCGGCACTGAATGGCCGTGGACTTCACCCAGACAGATGGTGTGGCCGTTGGGATGGTTCCCTGCCCATTCCAGACCATTATAGACATCCTGAAGAGCCACCTCTGGCTCTGCAGAGGGAGTTAACAGAAACAAGCAAAGCCAGCGCTGACTGTGGAGCTAATCAGAAAGCGGTCCTCCTGTGAGCCAGGACTGGAGACACATCTGGTGGTAGCCTCTGGCCCAGCAGCTTCCAGCTGAGATTTTCATCCCAGGATCCATGCTGCCTGTTACCATACGGCATTCTGGAGGGACTAGGGGTAGATGGGAATATATGCATATAAAGGTATATGGAATGTTCAAAGAAATTATGGGGCTTAAACTCGTCACCAGACTTCTCAGGTTATCTAACAGGTGGGTGGGTAAGTGGGACAGAGGAGAAAATAAGGAGGGAGGAGGGTATGAGTTACTGCAGTTAAAGCTTCATCCTGCTTTTCAAGGCTGGGAGGAAGTGGAGGTGGCACAGCCCCTGGCTCCTGGCTGTCTACACATGCAAATATGAGAAGCACAGTGTTCCACTGGAGGGCACCCCTGTGTTGTGGCAACCCAGGACCAGGCTACTCACCCGGTGATGGACGTGTCCACCTCGTGCATCAGCGGCACCATCAGCACGAGGGTGTTGTCATGCAGGGATTCAGAGCGCTCCATGTTGCCACTGTGCAGGGAGAGGAGAATGAATGAACGCTGGCCAACACTAACTATCTGGCAGTGGGCTTTCTCTGTTCCACTTTACAGCTGAATCTCTACATTTGCCAGGGGCAGGTGGCACCTCATTGTCCTCAGTCTGTTTCTCGTCCCTGCACATATCTATCAAGGGCATTCTACTGTCTTGGCTGCGTTCCACACAAAGACGTGATGGTAAGTAGTTTATTCGGGAGGCGGCCCCAGGAAACGCCAGTAGGAGTGGAGAGTGGAGAAGGGCAACAGTGAAGGAAAGAAGACAATAAAGGCAAGCCATGCAGGAGGGTCGTGCTGTCAGAGCCAGGGCCCAGTCTCCTGGGGACTCTGTGAGGCAGAGTCAGTCTTCCTAGCTGAGGGCATGGGAGCCAGGCCTTTATCCACTGACTCCTGAGAGGAGCTGCTGCTGTGCTGGGGGTGGGGGTGGGATGGAATGAACCCCCTGGCACCTGCCTGTCAGGCAAGTGAGTGGGCTCTGGCCAGAGAAAGCCTCAGCAAGGGTGGCTGGTGCTGGGAGCCGGAATCTGCCCGGTTTGCGGATAGTTTGGAAAGGGTGAGGGTTGAGGGGTTATAGGCATGGCACCCACTGTGTGTGCTACTTCTATAAGTGCCTGTTCCATGAACAATGGACTAATGCAGTTGGTCCACTGCAGCCAGGAAGGGGTTGCTAGACTTCAGCAGCTATGTCTCACCTGAAGGGACCACCCATCATCCATGGACAGCCAAGCCCAGGAAAGAGGCCCTGACCAAACCGACCACTGTAAACATCATGGAAGCTCTCGCCATAGACCTTGGCTATAGCAGGTCTTTGGGGGTAGATCAGGCATTGATAGTTTTTAAAGCTCCCCAGGTGATTCTAATATGCATCCACATAAGGCCTCCCACTCTGGGTGAGAAAGCACAGAAGGGGGATTCTTGTGAGATCATTCTGGAAAGGTGAACATGAGGGAACTGATGCTGTTAAGTGGCTACTATGTGCCAGGCACTATGCCAGGCATTTCTCAGTATGGCCCCACCGAGACCTCAGAGCAACCCCAGAGGGAGATGGAGCACCCACCTTTGACGGGTGAGGAGCAGCTCAGATAGGTTGGGTAACTGCCCAAGGCCCCCTGCAAATCAGAGCTGAGATTCTAATCAGCCCAGTCAGACTTGAAACCCGGGCTCTCAGCTGTGACTCCCACGCCTGATGCCAGATTTGGGGCCAAGAAGGAGGAGGAGCAAAAGAAGAAGGGATGAGAAGGAACAGGAGGAGGAGAGAGAAGATCTAGTTTCCCTTTATTACTTTACTAAATTTCTAATAGGAATTGTGATCATTATTCCTTGGGAAAATGCGTGGCTCTTGGGTACATGCTCTTGAACCTACATTCACAGTTGGTTCCCAAGTTCACCCTGTATGGGCAGAACAAAAGAGTCCCCCAGACCTGCTGAGGCTGGGCTCAGCTCATCCTGACTGTTCCCCACCACGCCATTCCCTGAACATCTGCTGAGTTCCTGTCTGCTCTGTGCCCTCTCTCTGTCCCCTCCCAGCCCTGCCCCACTGCCTTCCTCTCTCACCCAGCAAGTGCTGAATGGCAACAGCACTTAAATAGCTCTCACATCCCCTCTCCTTCTCCCTCCTATTGTTCTGAAACAATGGTGCTGTGTGACGCTGACCCCACAGGGCCAGTCTCTGCCCTGGCTCCTCATCTGTCTTCCTACATGGGGTGACATCAGTCCCTCATGGGCAGCCACAGTTTGCAAAAGCAGCAGGATCAGGTGCCCACACAGCCTGACTTCCTTGTCCTTCCTTTCCCAAGGGGTGACAAAAGCCTTGGGATCACTGCTGTGGGCAGGCCAAAGGCGACTCCCCTGTGGATGGGTTGACACCATCCTGGCCTGCTCCCGCCCCCACCCCAGCATCCTGCCAGGTCTTGCCCTGCCCTTTGTTTGGCCGGCTTAGGCCCAACCGTCTCATCTGTCATCGTGTGACTGCTCCAGAAAGAGCTAAGTTGAAAAGTTGAGATAAAGACGCCAAACATCAAAAGGCTTCCCGTCATTCCAAAAACTCATGAGCTGGGATACTTTCCAGTGGTCTGCAAAAGCCAGGCTGGTGGCTGCTGAGAGGATAGGTCTCGAGAAACTGCTCAGTCTCAACGGTATGTCCCCCTAAATCTACAAGCAGGCAAAGAGCCCTTCAAAGGGTGGTGACGGAAGAAAGGAACGACTGAGATTTTAACTGTAGTTTTCAAGATAAGGGGCTTTAAGGGTCTTTCCATCATAGCAGGGAGTCAAGTGCTGTGTGTGGGTGCCCTCTGGGGCAGTCAGACCATATCTTCACCAATGCCTGAAAAGAAATGAGTGTCTGAAATATTCTGGTGTGTGTTTAAAAGATAATATCGTCATCTTAACATTTGTGATTTAAGAAATTAGAAATTTTTATATTATCGAAGCTACAGATCCTAGGGCTTCCTGAAGCTATGTAGCACTGTTAATGTACATGGGGTTGTTCTTGAATTGAGTAGGTTACTGTCATTTTCTCCTGTGCCCAGCATTTAGCACTGAACCTGGTAAATAGAAGGTACACAATAAATATCTGCTGAGTGAAAATGTGCCCGGCACAGAGTAAGGGATTATAAACAGTGGTTCTTAGCCTTGGCTGCTCATTAGAATCATTTGGTGAGCTCTTTTGAACACTCCATTGCCCAGGTCTCACCCCAGGCAGAGGAAGGGTCAGGGTCTCTGGGGGTAGATCAGGCATCGATATTTTTGAAAGCTCCCCAGGCGATTCTAATATGCATCCAAAACTGGAGCACTGCTGCTGTGTGGACATGTTATTCTAACAAATGAACCTTTCACGATTGCAATACTGGCTCCCTGCCCTCTCTGACTGTTATGATTAGCCCTGAATGAGGTGGAGGCAGGAAGTGTCTTCTTTTTTGACAAGGGAAATCTCTTCCATGTCACATTCCTTTCCAGGCACACAGGCTGCCTCAGGTGTGGAAGGACCAAGAGAGTACGCTGATGGGTCTGCCCAGCAAAGGCGAGTGTTCTGTGGATCCAAGAAATGGCAAGAGAATGAGAATTTTCAGGTTTGAATGGGCATCTGCTGCCCCTCATCAAATTCATCAGCCTCATGCTCTGGGGTCAAGGTGTTGCACTGTGCCACTCCCCTTTTCAAAAACTTTCAGTGGCTCCTCAGTGCCATCAGGATATAGTTCAGATTTTCTAGGTGACCTTTGTCCCCCATGGTCTAGCCCAGGTTCCTCTTTCAGCCCTGCCTCCCACTGTGCTTGTGTGTTCCCCATCCTTCTGAGAAGGTGCACAAACCCCCAGTACACCCCGTGCCCACCACCTACATAGGTGTAACAGGGCTTCTTGCCCCATGGACAGCCTCACTGCCGTGTTCATGTTGCTTCAGCCTGAAAACAGACTCCTCTGTTTAAATGCTACCTCCTGACTGAAGCCCTTCTGGATTTTATGCAATGGGAATGAAATCTACCCTCTCTATGCTTTGCATAAGTTTCTATTAGCTCATAGTCATGTTTTACGTGAATGTAAATTATGTGATCTTGAAAATAGTGTGAATAGAAAATAACTAAGTCTTGTGGACCAGTAAAAAGAAGGGGCTAAAAAGACATTATTGGGATAATTGGCATAATCAGAACATAAACTGCAGATTAGCTAATAGCATAGTGTCAATATTCAATTTCCTGAATGTGATAACTATATTAGTTTCTTAAGAGAACAGCCTCATTCTTGGGAATGCACACTGAAGTATTTATGAATCAAGAGGCATGATTTCTGCAACTTTCACATGGCTAAGAAAAAAAATTATATAGAAAGAGGATGATAAAATAGATGAGGCAAAATGTTAACACTGGGTGAATCTCAGTAAAGGGTATATAGGAATTCCTTGCACTATTCTTGTAACACTTCTGTTAAGTTTAAGATCATTTCCAAGTGAAAATGAGAAGGTTGCCTTGGGTGTCCAATCATCACCCCAATCAAAGCTTGTGTCTCTCTGTTCACCCACCTGAACGCCCCTCCCTCCACCGGAGCCGCCAGCCAAGTGCTACCTAGATGCTGCTTCAAGGCATGGTGGATCTGCCCTGGAGAAGGCATCTGGTAACTCCCCAGAGGCCCCCACAGGCACCTGTGGCTATCCTGGAGAGGGGCAGGCACATGCTCCTGAGGGGAGAAGCTGCCACCCCACGATCCCCTTTCCTATCCGTCCACTTGGCTTCCAGGTTAAGCCCGCTCTTGAGTAGCATCTCTTGGGACCTCTGTCAACAGGCCTGGCCAGGCCCTCAGGCTGCAGGTGCCCTGCCCACTCCATCAAGGGATACAGCGCCATGTCCAAAAGCAGCAGCGGGCCCAGTCTGACAATTTGCAGAGGACATCTGTCTGATCTGGGAAATACACAGCCGAGTGGGAACTGACCTTGAACTAAAGCCTCACCCCCCTGGGCCTGTCTCTCCTCAGCTGTAGAATCATCACCTCGGAGTGGCTGATGCCCAGTTCCTCTCAGCTCAGCCTGCAGTGGTGGCTATGCAAGCAGCACTAGGCAACCACCATCCCCAAGAGATCCAATTCCACTTAGTGGCTCGAGGCTTTATCACCGAGTAACCATTTCTTCCTCCTCAGCATCCTGGGATTCATCAAAGCTTAACCAGGACACGTCCTTTCCTGGTCCCATAAATCTCTTATCTTTGAAAAAAGTGTTTAAACCCCCCTTACCTCTGAGCAGTAACAATGAAGCTGAGAACTTCCTCTTCCCCAGACAGGTGGCTTGTATCAAAGATCACGCTGAATTCATACTAGGGAAAAAGGAAGTGGTATCTGGCATCAGCAGGCATTCCAAACTTAAACTGTTCTCTTCCATTTTCTGCAGTTTACGACCTCTGGAAGCTCATTTGCATGATAAGCTTTATGTTTTATGCATAGCTTTCTGACTAGCAGGCCAAAGGCACAGTCTTAACAGTAAAACCAAGCCTGATACATACTCTGGCCAGAGACCTGCTGCTCCTATTCAGCCACTGAGGCTCTCTTTAGGAAGTGATGTGTTTACACTCTTAAACTGGGACTTACTAAGCTTTACTCACATCCCATCTTTTCAATTTCTGCCACATCTGCAAATTACATCACCTGGGATATTTGCTTCATATTATTATTGTCTTACTCTTTTAGTTTAAAGATTATTTTAAAAGAACAATTTATATCACTATCATAGATGGGAATCCAGGATCACTTGCCAAAAAGAGAAGGTAGTTGTAAAAATGAATACAATGAAAACAGAGCAATGTTGAATTCTGTTGCCTGTGGAAGCCTTTGAGCCTAAGGTCTACCCCATCTTTGCTGAAAAGGGAGATTTGCTGGTGATAGAGAAGTGTTAAAGATATGCTAGCAGGATTGGAAATGTTCTCCTGATTCGTGTGGCTAGGATTAGAAGACTGTTGAAAAGTTTTATGAGTTGAATGTTTGTGTCTCCCCCACCTGCCACTCCTCAAATTAATATGTGGAAGGTCTAACCTTCTATGTGATGGTATGTGGAGGTGGGGTCGTTGGAAGGTAATCAGGTTTAGATGAGGTCATGAGGGTGAGGCCTTCATGATGGAATTAGTGCACTCAGAAGAGAACACAAAGATCTCTCTCTCTCTGTCCATGCACACACACCAAGGAAAAGCCAGATGGGCACACATAGAGAAGGTGTTATTTATAAATCAGGAAGAGAGCTCTGGCCAGGAACTGAATCTGCTGGGACTTTGACCTTGAACTTCTCAACCTTAAGAACTATGAGAAATACATGTCTGTTGTTTAAACCACCCAGACCAGGGTAATTTGTTATAGATGACTAAACTGACTAAGGCAGAAAGGGTCACTGTTAGGGTCAATGCTGTTCAGTGCTGTGTCCACGTATCGCCCACAATAACCTCATGAACCATCTAAAATTATCGAGTGTAATACTTAGTGGTGAACATCCTATGATTTGGGGGGCACTGCCCTAAGTAAATGGTGTTCATCATATACATGTCAGGCATGTGTGAGAATGTGGGAGGAACCCTTGGGGAGGGGTTATAAGACCAGGTTCTACCACAAACTGTGTGATCTTGGCTAAAATACTGTCTTTGCATTTCAATAAAAAGAGGAGGTTGGACAAAATGGTTCTTAAATTTCATCAAACTCTGAAAGCCTATAACTTATATAATGTCTAAACCTTTGGGTTACATTATGGTGAATTCTAGGCAGTGGTCTAATATTTGCAACACTGGATTCTACTGAATGCTTCCTGAAAGCAACGGACATTGGTCCATTACAATGGACCATCATCTACAGTGAACATGGACATCTCTTTCTAGACAGAACTTTCTGTTACTGTGGGACTTGTCAGCTTACAGTGGGGTGGGGGGCAGGCACAGAGACAGGGCAGGAAGAGGACAAGAAGGAAGGGGGAGGCAAGGTCTTGCCTGGTGTAGAGTTAGCACCAGGAGGAGACCTGAATTCAGTTAAACACACTAAAGAGCAAAGTGAGATGAGAGGCAAAAGAATTGGGTGAGAAGCTAAAATCAGGGATGGAGGCCTGGAAGAACAGAACGTCAGAAACTGGGCAGGCTGTGAGAGATAGAAACATATGGCCATCCAAGGTAAGCCAAGTATAGTCATGAGGCTTAGCAGGTGGCCTGGAGCCTGAGGACCCTCAGGGTTGGAAGGACATGGGAATGCACGCTGGGCTGCGGACACGGGGAGCCCCATCTCTGCTGGGTGACTTGTTGCGCTTTCTCTAGGGAATCACCCTCTGCTCCCATGCCCCCAATACCCAGGTTTAGTCAGTCTTGGTACAGGTCCCAGCATCTGTATGCGGTAGGAAAGTGGTGGCATTACCAGCTGGGAAAACAACCAACATTCCAATGTTCACACTTCTGTGGGCTCTATCATGATTTTGAGGGTTTTAACAAATGTTAGCTGGGCGCGGTGGCTCATGCCTGTAATCCCAGCACTTTGGGAGGCCGAGGCAGGTGGATCACTTAAGGTTAGGAGTTCAAGACCAGCCTGGCCAA
>NW_012106419.1:1887742-1888889 GCF_000951045.1 Mandrillus leucophaeus
TATGCACATGTACCCTAGAACTTAAAGTATAATAATAAAAAATAAATAAAAAATAAAAAATAAAATAAAATTTTAAAAAAATGCAGATTCCTGGGCAACACTCTAATTGCATTGCATGAGTCTTTTCTGAGTAGACACAGAGACTGCAGGGTCTGGGATGAGCATTTTCAGTACATAGTGAGCGATAAAGTTAGTGATTTTGCCGGGTAATGATGTTTGGTAGCTGCTGCTATGAGCTTTCCTCCCCCTTCAGTCCATTCGGCTGGCTGCCAGAGGAAGCTTCTTAAAATATGTCTCTCCCCAGTGCAAACAGAATAAAGTCTGAAATCTTAATCCCAGCTTCCATTTTGGCCCTTCCTTTTCTGTTGTTGTTCTTCCACTCCTGCCCCATGGCACATATACGCTACTATTCTACACACACCCTGCCTGCTCTTATGTCCACACCTCCGTTTAAGTTGTCCTCACCGTCAAGGAGCACCTTTCCTCAGCCCTTCCTCTGAGGTTTTCTTCCTCCGTCTTGTCCCCAACACTCAGAGATGGAAGCTCATGCATGTAACATGCGAATGGCACAGGATTCAGAACAGGCACTGAGCAGGCACTGAGTAGCTGAGCTGTCATATCACACACATTTCAGCACTGAGGGAACTGGTCTGAGAGATGTTAGTCACTGTCCTTGTAGAGCTCAGAGTTCAGAAGGGATGGGGAGCTCCCAGCAGAGACACAGATATTTACATGGCTGTGTGATGGCAAGTGTGAGGGCTGCTCTTAGAACCTAGAGAACAGGCATTGGCAATTTCAATAAGGAAAACCAGAGAGTAATTTCTCAAATGCTGTTTCAAGAACTGCATGGCATTAATGATTCACCATAGGTGGCCTTTCACTACCATCTTCTTCCCCATATTCCTCCTGCCAGAAGCAACACCCACAATTGTCCCAAGTAGACACTACCCTAAATCCTGGCTAATCGGCCTGTTGACATCAGAGGCAGCAAGCCAAAGTCTTATACGACCTTAGTTCTCTTGGTTTCCTGGGGACGGTCCTGGTTCATGTTTGTCATTCTGGTATTATTACTCTAAAGAGTGTCCCAGGATAAAACAAATATATATGTAATATGTATGTATAATATATAAAATATATATGTATAATA
>NW_012106419.1:1891424-1892934 GCF_000951045.1 Mandrillus leucophaeus
CCAGGTTCAAGTGATTCTCCTGCCTCAGCCTCCTGAGTAGCTAGGACTACAGGCACGTGCCACCATGCCTGGCAAATTTTTTGTATTTTTAGTAGAGATAGAGTTTCACTATGTTAGCCAGGATGGTCTTGATCTCCTGACCTCGTGATCCACTTGCCTTAGCCTCCCAAAGTGCTGGGATTACAGACATGAGCCACCACGCCCGGCCAGCTTTCATGTTTTTAAGGGAAAAAAGGTAGACAAAGGAATATGAGATTTCCTTCAAATCATGGCAGGGAAAACAGCTTCCATTTCCAAAGGGAGACTTGGTCTTTTAGATTCTAATTTTGCCTCCAACCACCAAATCTTTTTACCTATGTTTGTATCTCCTTACAATGATGGCACATACTAGAATGTCCCAACAATGTCTGAAGATTCGGTAGTATACCATTTGAACTTAGAAAATCTGTCTCCACACCAATACCAAAGTGACTTAATTTCTTTACTCTTTTTAAAAATGAAGTGGGATACAGGTATTTGTGTTTTGAGAATTTTGAGAGGTCTCTTCAGAAAACTGTGAGCACCCAAGGGAGTGACAGAGTCAGGACTAGACGTGACAGACCACATCTTCTCCTGCGTTGCCTAGGGGACTCAAAGAGGCACAGAAAGTCCCACAAAAAAAATTATTTTCGGAAGCCCAACTAAACGGCACTTGCCACAGTGCAGAGGCCGTGGTGTGTCCTTCACTTTCACATTTGGGGTACATCATGTGCATCAAAGAGAAAGACCACGTGGCGCAGCCCCTCTGGAGTATACCCCGGTGTACACTGCCAGTGACAGGAGTGTGGCAGGGCTTCAGTGGCCGCCCCAGCTGCTATGGGAGGCAGGGGGTAGGAGAACTCCTCACCTCAGGGAGGCAGTGGCGGAATCAGTGGCTGGTGGGAAGGGCTGGGGGCCTGCTGCCGAGGAACGGTCCCATCTGTGTCCCTTACCTTTGACTTTGACCTCATGAAAGGAAATCCCACGCTGCATTTGAGGAAGTCCGATTCCAGCAGCTCACAGGAGATGCCCATCTCCTCCTGAAAGAAAAAGTACCAACAGATGGGTCAGCTGCATGAAAG
Source organism: Mandrillus leucophaeus (assembly GCF_000951045.1). NCBI lineage: Eukaryota > Metazoa > Chordata > Mammalia > Primates > Cercopithecidae > Mandrillus > Mandrillus leucophaeus. The sequence goes on from NW_012106419.1 coordinate 1,892,525, forward strand.
GCAGGTGTGCAGGAGCAGGCTCCACGGGGCAATCGAGTCCTTCAGAGCAGTGCTCAGACGGTAGACACTGGTAGGACGAGGTGCCCTGACCAGGCCGTCTCCAGGCCCCTTCTAGCTGCCCACCTTTCCCACGGGTTCCCTGGGAAGACCGGCCGGGCGCGGTGGCTCACGCCTGTAATTCCAGCACTTTGGCAGGCCGAGACGGGTGGATCATGAGGTCAGTAGAAACCCCGCCTCTACTAAAAATACAAAAAATTAGCCTGGCATGGTGGCGGGCGCCTGTAGTCCCAGCAACATGGGAGGCTGAGGCAGGAGAATGGCGTGAACCCGGGGGGGCAGAGCTTGCAGTGAGTGGAGATTGCACCACTGCACTCCAGTCTGGGTGACAGAGCGAGACTCCATCTCAAAAA
>NW_012106419.1:1896378-1897469 GCF_000951045.1 Mandrillus leucophaeus
GAGGCAGGAGAATTACTTGAACCCGGGAGGCCGAGGCTGCAGTGAGCCAAGATTGCACCACTGCACTCCAGCCTGGGCAACAGAGAGAGACTCCCTTTCAAAAACAAACAAGCAAACAAAAATTTGACAAAATTTAACTCTCCACTAGAGAGAGAAACACACATCTTAGGTCTGATATGTGATACAGGCTGGAGTTTAAAATGAAATGGAAACTGTTACAAGTTTTTCAATTAAGCCTATTATCTGTTACTCAAAAGATTTTATTTAAATTTGTGTGCCGAGGTGCCACATACATTACTAGAGGCAATAGTGTCCATGGATTGGGGTTGTCCTTCTTTATCTCCACCCTCACCCTACCTGGAGTCTAATGGGACTTGGTCTGTACTCTGCCAGCCCATGTAATCCATTTTCCAAGGGCACCCACTTATTGAGGCTTCCCTCCTCCTGGGGTGAATGTGGACAGAATGAGGAAGAGAGGCAGAAAAAAATCCGAGGAGTCATGGTTGTAAGAGTCACTGTGGTTTTGCCAAGATCACACAGTTTGTGGTAGAACCTGGTCCTATAACTCCCACCCAGGGGTTCCTCCCACATTCTCACATGTGCCTGACATGTATATGGTGAACACCATTTGTTTGGGCCACTGTTTCCCAAATCACAGGATGTTCACACTGGGAGTGGTACACTAAGATTATTTTAGGTGGTTCACGAGATTATCTTGGGGGATACATGAACACAGCACTGAACAACATTGACCCTAACAGTGAGAGAGTTATTACCTTTTTGCCCTAGTCAGTTTGGGATTCCATCACAAATTACCCTAGTCTGGGTGGTTTAAACATTAATTTCTCACAGTTCTGAAGGCTGCAAAGTCCAAAATCGAGGTGCAATCAATGGGGCTTTTATGGGTTCAAGTGATTTGCTAAGAAATGACCAAGTCTTCTCCCTCACCATAACATTCTCACCATTGGTTTACAAAACAGCTACTAGATACTGGGACCAAAGAGTCTTAGAGATTAAAATGATCTGATTGTACGACCCAGGCAGGACAAAAGGATGAAGCTTTCGCTTTTTTTTTGGCGACAACAGAGTCT
>NW_012106419.1:1902279-1903623 GCF_000951045.1 Mandrillus leucophaeus
GGACAAAACCACTCTTTACTCCTAACTAATGCTTTGGGTTCAAACCCTAGGGTGGTCCTGGTGAGGGGGGCTGGACCATGGGTGAGCTGGAGACCTCCTAAAGTTTGGATGAAAACACAACCCTATCATCTTCCTGGCCCCTCTCTCCTAAGCCCACACCCTAATCCTGCCTTTTCAGATCTTGGTGGTTTAGGAAAGACAAACTCTAAGAAAATCGCACCTAGAAAAGAGAGGGTTTCTTCCTAAAACCTGAAGCAGTGAGGGCTGGGCTGTCCACAGGCAAGTCTTCCCAGGGTGTGGGGAGGGTACAAGGGTGAGGAGAGGTTTCCAAGCGTAGCCAGCTTAGGCCGGACTCTGCACACAGTGGCTTGAGAGAACCAAAAGAGAAAGGCTGTAGGGAACTGCTGTCTCTTCACCTGGGCACATGGCTTCCAACCAAGGTGAAAGGAAAGCTAAGAGGCTCTTCACAAGCCACAGGACTTCTCAGAGTCACTGAAAGCAAATCAAGACTTCCAAGCGGAAACAGTATGTTTACAGATTTTGGAGGAGAAGGTACAGAGGTCCTCCAATTTCCAAGACTCCCATCTCAGCTCAGACTAACATTTCAAGGCATTTGGACAGGTGGATGAAAAATATTTTTATTGTGTGTCCAACTGGTAAAAACATATGAGCATTTACCATAATATATCTACTTAAACTATCCAATTATATGTATCTTTTATTCTAATACATTATGAACATTATCAAAAGCACCACAAATAAAGGTGATAAAAGGTAAATAATCTATGGGGCTAGAAATCAAGACAGTAATTGTGGAATAAGTGGAAGGAAGGAAGTTCTGAGTGCAGGTTACACAGGTTTGATCCTTTTGTGAAAGTTCATTGAGCTGGGAACTTAATAACTTGTATATTTTTGTTTGTTTGTTAAACATCAGTACACCCTTACTTAGAAAATAGCAATGAAACAAAACCCCCAAAAGCCCAAATACAATTAAACAAAAGATAAGAGATATACAAATATAAAACTAAACTCTAATATATCTTTTTAGCATCCAGTCTCAGATATAACTGATCTCAATGATGATTAGTTTTCTAATAGCTCTCTGTGCTTTTAGCAAGTGTTATTTGCACAGAGATCCGGGATCACTTGCATTAGTATCACCTTGGGAGCCTCTTGGGGAGAGGGGAGGGATTGCATTGGGAGTTATACCTGATGTAAATGACGAGTTGATGGGTACTGACGAGTTGATGGGTGCAGCACGCCAACATGGCACAAGTATACATATATAACAAACCTGCACGTTATGCACATGTACCCTAGAACTTAAAGTATAATAATAAAAAA
>NW_012106419.1:1905173-1925911 GCF_000951045.1 Mandrillus leucophaeus
AGAAAACCTCAGTTTAATTAGCTTTGACCTAAGACAACAGTACTTCTGATCATTCAAAAGCTGCTCAGCTACCTTATTTTTGTTAATTCCCAAATGCTAGAAAATAACATTTATCTCAGCATTTATTTAACTATTCCTGGTCTCTCTTCCACTTTACTCAGTCGAATAAAAATTTCAAAATTCTGGTTAGATCTTGGTGAGGACAGGCCAAAAGAGTAAACCAAAGACATCATCTCTAGGAACAAGAGAGCTGAGCCTATGGCTCATGACTCATGTGCTCCGGGATGGTGTTACAGGAAGGAATGTCATGGATTACCCTTCTGCCGCCTGTCAGCACCAACATAGCTGTTTATACTGGCCATGTAAACTGCCCTGACCAAATGTTTTTAATTCTATATCCCTCTCTTCTACTACTGTGATTTCCAAGGAGGCCCAGAGGTGTATCAGAGCATGTGTTTTGGCAAGCACTACCACTCCTTGTGTGGATGCTGGCAGTGCTCCACTCAGAACCCCCTTACTAGATAGGTACAACAGCTTGAAAGGAATTGCTTTGCCTGGGAGGTTATGACACCTTCCCCAAAAGCATTCCATAGCCTCTGATTGACGTGGATACCCAAGGATGTTCCCTTTGCCTCAAGACAGGACCAACTCTGTTGTACAATTAATGTTCCAGAGCTCCCATGGGACTGGGTGAAGCAGACTCCAGCTGAGCCCACATGCCTGTTTGGCTCCTTCCCTTCATTCTGCTCCATTCGCTCCTCTTGCCCCAATAAATCCCTTTCATGAGAATCCATCTTGGGTGCTGCTTCTGGTGAACCTGACCTCAGATAATACTCTTCCCTTATGAGGCTGCTGGCACTGAGAGCCACTGGAAAGTACTAGACATTTGCTCCCAGGTGGGGAGAGGCAATGAAAGGAGGATGAGGAGAAAGCTCACATGTTTATGATTCTTGTTTAAATCCATCCTAAGGAAGAGAAAACATCCCTAACTGCAGTTTATAAAGGCTGTAAGGCTTCTGCATTAGGGGAGCCCTTTATTCAAGGCAACACCAGTACCCACTTTGTTCTCCTGGTTTCGGATCATGCCCAGGGCATAACCTTAAAAAGCAGAGTCATCATGGAGTCACATGTCTTCTTGGTAGCCAGGCAGGTACCCAAGAATCACAGACATACCCACAATGTAATTCTTTTAAATAAAAATAAAATCTCATATTTAAAATGGATTGAATTTTTAAAACCAATTCAATTAAAAATACAAATTTTGGGGAGATATGGCTAATCTAAGCTGTCCCCAGCTCTAGGCAACATGGCAGTGGAGGGCGCTCTGGGTGGGGGTTGCCTATGACCTCTGCCAGGCACTTGGTATCCACCAGGATACATATGGGAGAGATTCCAGGGACCAGGCTTCTCCTGTGCTCTGATTGCTTCCACGTTCCAATCACTGCCTACACTGGCTTTAACTTGGAGAACTTAACGTTAGCATTTATCAAGGCTGATGGTTATGAGACGCTCGGCTGACTGGGAGCACGGACCAGTGAACAAACTGTCTATCTAATGTCCCTGATTGCCAGTGTAGACATCTCATTATCTGATTACAATACAATGCAAATCAAATACAGAGTGAAACAGAAATCTTGCTCTAAAAGATGCAGACTTTCATGAAATCAATGAAAGTGATGTTGAAAAATGGATAAAACCACTGCAAAACCACTGATAAATCTGGATCTGGCAGAGTTAGATCAGTTAACTGTTGAAAGAGTCAAAATTTTCTTGGATACGACTTTAAGATGCTTCAGAAGACAGAGATTTAATTTAAAAAGATCAAGAGAAGCCCTTAGGAAAAACTGGCCATTGTAAAAATGATCCTTTCGTGATTGTACCGAAAACCAGACAAAATATGAAACAAAGGATGTTATCTTATGCAACAGCAGGAAAATTCACATACAAAAGCTGCCTATCCAGCACTCAATTCCTTCTTTTGTTTCAGAAGTTAGGGCACTGCTATTTTAAAGACTCTTTGACAATTATAATTACAATATTTTGAGTGTCATTGAATAAATGCAGGATAAAATAAACCTAATTTCATAATTTTTAGCTGCACATTTCAAGCAAGATCTCAATCAAAACTTTAAAAAATATTTTTATTATAAAATTTTAGACCCTATTTTAAGAGGATTCACATAACTGGCCTTTTCCCCAGTTCCACTTTTCCTTGTCTGGCAAGGACGTTCAATACTCTTAAGGGCTTCTCGCTGAAGATTATGGAAGATTCAATTAAAAATTTCTACTAACATACAGATGGTCCCTGACTTATGATGATTCTACTTAAGATTTTTCAACCTTCTGGTGGTGCAAAAGCAATAGGTATTCAGTAGAAAGTGGTAGAAAACTGTACAATACTCTCAAGATGCTGGGCAGTGCAGCGAGCTGTAGCACCTTGTCAGCCACATCATCACCAGGGTAAACAACCGATACTCTAAGGAGAGCTGTGTTGCCAGATGATTCTGCCCAATTGTAGGTTAATGGAACTGTTCTGAGCATGTTTAAGTAGGCTAGGCTAAGCTATGATGTTTGGTAGGTTGGGTGTATTAAATACATTTTCAACTTATGATATTTTCAACTAATTATGGGTTTATCAGGACATAATCCCAACATAATTCAAGGAGCATCTGCACATTACTCTCAGGATCAGGAAATCATCAGTTAACATTTTAAAAAACACAGTGATGAAAAGCATAGTTGATTTATGCATACTCATTTCTGTATTCTCAGTGCCTGGCACTTAGCCTAGAACTTAGTAGCTCCTGAGTTTGCATTTATTAAATGAATAGGCCTTGACTTGTGGAAGATTCCAAAGAAGGGGCTGCAAGAAGCAGCTCATTTGCTGGTCTGCCTGGCATAAGAGATGCTTGCCTTGGCAAAGACCTTCTCTCATCCAGACATACCTTGGCTGTCCCAGCCCTGGAAGCTTGGCCAGCAGAGCCAGGCTCCAGCCCTGTTTGTAACGTGCAGAGGTTGGAAGAATCGAATAATGAAATTAGTGAGCCTCTTTGGCCTCCGGGCTCCTTCCTCCCAATCATACAAGCATTTGATGTCAGTCTAGACTCAGGCCTTACTTGACCATGAATGCAGTGCTCTTTGGGAACAGAATATCTTTGTGGTCAGTGACCTGTTTATGCTCAATGCTAGGTAGAGTTTGAAGTCTGACTTCTAACTTTCTAGTTCTCACATGTGTTTGTTAAACTGAAGACGACCCTGGTGTCTCTACATCTGACTGTCAGTCTGGCAATTTAGTGTTCCTCTAAGACCCTTTCCTTCTTCCAGACACAACAAGCATGACCCTTGTGGGTTGGTAAAAGGGGCCCCACATTAACTCACTTAATTTAGAATTCGGCTAAATTTTGGAAGCACTTTATCCCCAAATTCCGTAATCAACTGAGGTGTCAGAGGTGAGCAGAGGTTCTCAATAACCTGGCTCAATGAGTTAACACAAAACATTCTCAGCAAACACTTTATTAGCGGCACTCAATGATGAGTCAGCTTGAACCTTACCAGAACAAACAGTCGTATTCCCAGAGGGGAATCCTTTGGGATTGAGCCATAAAGTTCCTACCCATGAAGAAAAACACATGAGCTTGCAGCATAGAAAGTGTACAACCTTTAGCATTAGCGTCCCAATTTTGATTACTGACTCAGATATATACCAGCAATGTGCTGTCAGGCAAATCAGCCATCCTTTCTATAAGCCTCGAGACCCTTACCAGTAAAATGAAGTCATAACAGGTGCCTTATAGGAGTATTGCTGGACTACCACTGCTGATGCATGTAGGATGGAGTACGTAGCCTCTACTTAGTCATGGTTTACTGTGTGCCAGGTAGTGTTTTAAATCCATTATCTAAAAACTCTATGGATAGCTTCTCTTTATTCCCGTTTCATGAGGGGAAACTGGAATGCGAAGTTTTATCACTTGCCCAGGGTTTCCCAGTTGGTAAATGATGGAGCCAGGATGCGAGCTGGACACATTCCTTCCCAAAGCTCCTCTGCATGTTCTCCTTCAATCTTAACTTCCTTTCCTGACCCAACCCCCCTGCATATCTCCTTACAGAACATGACATGGTGCTTTGAATACACATGGGTATGGGGAAAGGGCCTGTCATTTGAACAGCTTATGAATTACAGACCCCAGCCATCAAAACACACTCTTCCATGTACTAGATTCACACAATACCTTGTCTCCTGCCACTTGCTCAGGCCCTGATGATACACTCTTGGCTGAGGGTTTCTCAGGGATAGTCCTGGAGTCAGAACAAACACAAGTCATGGTACTCTTGAATCAAGGAAGAGTACACAATACATAACTATGAAAATATGAACCTCCCACTGGAATGAAGCCACACAAGCAAGCACTCCTGTTGATCCCTGAGCAGAGATGCAGAGGGTGAACTGTTGTTGATGTGCTAGTCAAACTTCTGAAAGAGGCTCATGTAGCCAATCCATAAGGGGTCATGAAAAATCAGAGGCAGATGGGATCTGAGAAGTCACAGAGAAGGTGCTTTTCTTTGTATCCAGAATGTTGGCAACATGAAGACCAAGTATAAGCCTTGCTGGGGTCTTAACATACTCAAAGTTTCCCTCTGAAAGGACTTATACATCATCCATCTGTACATTCATTCATTCACTCACCAATCATCTAACAAACACCTACAAGATGTGAGACACAGAATGGGCAGAATACAAATGACAGGTAAGAAGGGATCTCGGCCGGGCTCGGTGACTCACAACTCTAATCCCAGCAATTTGGGAGGCCTAGGTGGGTGGATCACCTGAGGTCAGGAGTTTGAGACCATCCTGGCCAACATGGTGAAACTCCATCTCTACTAAAAATACAAAAAATTAGCTGGGCGTGTTGGCAGACGCCTGTAATCCCAGCTACTTGGGAGGCTGAGGCAGGAGAATCACTTGGACCCAGGAGGCGGAGGTTGCAGTAAGCCGAGATTGCGCCATTGCACTCTAGGCTAGGGCAACAAGAGAGAAACTCTGTCTCAAAAAAAAAAGAGACAGCATTTAGTAAGCAAAGACTCCAAATTAACACATTTTAACAGAGAAGGAAAGAGTATTGGTTTAATATGATCCAGGCTACAAGGGACCTAAATAAATTGTTCCAAGAGCTCACAGCAGGGTGCCACCCTCTTTGCCTGGTGGAGTAAATAAAAAAGCAAGTATATCAAAAAAGGTGACTTTAGGGTGGGCCTTGAAAGGATAAGAATTTGCCTCATTTGGGTGGAGCACTATGATGGGAGAGGCAGTGACATAGTAGCAGAGAAGGTGAAATGAATGGGGTAGACGTTTCGGGACAAGGCTAGTACAGGGTAGCACCAAGAGAGACAGCACCAGGGCAAGTGGCAGCTGTGTGCCCAGAGGCTGAGTGGCATTCCTTCCCTTGATGTGAGCCCGAGGCTTCCAGCTCCACAGGCTCTGAAGCCAGCTTCTGAATGACACTGCAGATCTACCTGTGAAGAACTTCCATCCTCTGCTCCTGGGAGAAATACTGAAGTCAGAGGGCAGATGAGAAATACTGAAGTCAGAGGGCAAACGTGTAATTTCCAATAAGTGATATAGTTGCCCTGTGCAACATGGGGCTTCTATCAGCAGGGCCAGAGAATTCCTGTCTTGGAGGTCAAAAAGGGAAAGCAGTTGCAATCAGAAGGTTGCTTAGTGAGTTAAGGAAGAATTTTACATTTTGAGTACCCCTTTGTTTATTCATTAACTCGTTGAAGAGCTATTCACTGACTGCTGCCCCATATCAAGCCCTATTCTAGGGGATGGGGCTACAATGGCAAACATGGTCCTGCCGAAACAGCACACGTAGCCTATAGGTGGAGATGGCAAAAACAAAAAACTCAAAAGGAAATGAAAAATAACTGGCCGAGCACGGTGTCTCACGCCTGTAATCCCAGCACGTTGGGAGGCCGAGGCAAGGGGATCACTTGAGGCCAGGAGTTTATGACCAGCCTGGCCAACATAACAAAACCCTGTCTCTACTAAAAACACAAAAATTAGCCCGGTTGTGGTAACACACACCCGTAGCCCCAGTTACTTGGGAGGTTGAGGTGGGAGGATCGACTGAACCTAGGAGGCGGAGGATGAACCCAGGAGGCGGAGGTTGCAGTGAGCCAAGATCACACCACTGCACTCCATCCTGGGCAACACATAGAGACTCTGCCTCAAATAATAATAATAATAATAATAATAATAATAATAATAATGATAACAACAACAACAACAACAACGACGACAAAAGTAGCAAAAGAAAAACTGGATAATCTGGATATCATCAAAATTTAAAACGTGTTTCAAAGGACACCATCAAGAAAGTGAAAAAATCTACAGGATGAGAATATTTTGAATAATATGTCTAATAGGAACTTCAGGATATATTTTTAAAAAGTCTTGCAGCTCAATAATAAAAAGATAAGTAACCCAACTAACAAATGGGTAAAGGATCTGAATAGTTTTTCCAAAAAATACATACAGATGGCCAATAATCACTTGAAAAGATGCTCAACATCATTAACCTTCAGGGAAATCTAAATCAAAACCACAATGAGATACTACTTCATACTCATCAGAATGGCTACAATAAAAAAGACAATAACAAACGCTGGACAGGATGTGGACAAACTAGAACCATTATATACTACTGGTGGGAATGTAAAACAGTATAGTGGCTTTGAAAAGCAGCCTGGCAGTTTTTTAACTATGAAATATAAGTTACCATGCAACCCAGCAATCCCACTCTTAGGTATGTACCCAAGAGAAATAAAAACAAGAGCCCACACAAAAACGTGTACACAAATATTGATAGCAGCATAATTTGTAATAGACAAAAATTGGAAACAATCTAATGTCCAGCAACTGATGAATGAATAAACACAATGTGGTATATCCATACAATGGAATATTATTCAGCCATGTAAAGGAATGAAGTATGACACATGCCACAAACAAATGAACTCTGAAAACATTATGCTAAGTGACAGAAGCCAGTCACAAAGGACTGGCTCCATTTCATACAAATGATTCCACTTATACACAATGTCCAGAATAGCCAAATCTAGAGAGACAGAAAGTAGATTTGTGTTTGTCTTGGGCTGGTGGAAACAGGGGAAAGGGTACGGCAGCTAAGAAGTATGGGGATTCTTTTTGAGACAATGAAATGTTCTAAAATTGACTGTGGCATTTCAGATGTACAACTCTGAAAATATACTCAAACCCACTGAATTGTATACTTGAAAAGGGTTAATTGCATGGCATCTGAACTATATCTCAATGAACCTGTTTAAAGTAATCACAGTCTGTGAGACGCATTCCGAAGGAGGCAAACAGCATTACACCTGGTATAGGTGGAGGGAAGGCCCTTTTGAGGAGGTACCATTTAGCTGAGACCTGCAGGCTAAGAAGGGGCTAAGCACATGAAGGGAGAGTGAAGAGTGTCCCTGACAGAAGAACCAGCATGTGTGGGGAAGGGAATGGTGAGTTCCAGAAACCAACCAGAGGCCACATGTTTGGGAAGCGACAGATGAAAGGCCAGGCCATGGGGAGCCCTGCTGCTCATCAGGAGTTTGGACTTGGATCCAAGTACAGAGGGAAGGGACTGGAGGGCTCTAAGCAGAGGAGTCATACCATCTGATTCACATTTTTTAGAATATTTTTAGTTGTGATGTAAGAATAGACCAGAGGCGGCCTGAGGTGAGGAACACGCAACAATAAGCAGAAAAGGTTTCTTCCTCACCTCTCCCAAAACATTCATGGAAATGGAGTCTGAACAGGTGGGGAACACAGACCAGATAAACTAAAAGTATCCTTAAGGAACTGGAGCACACAGTGACTCCAGCACAGATGCCAAATACGGATGATGGGCTGGCAAGGCTGGGAAGGAGCTGGCCACAGACACTCCGAGGGAACCAGAGGTGATTACCCATGCACATGGGGGATTTGGAGAATCAGGGCAAAGAAAGCACTACAAAGCCAGTTGCTTCCTTGAAATTTTGTCAAAACATCCATTTGGAAGCCACGGCCTACACTATTCTAAATTTGTTCTTTCCAAGCTTAAAAAAGTGAAACAAGCAAAAACTACAGTCAAAACAAATGTTGGAGGCAGATGAACCATGTAACTGCTAATGCAAAATTCCTCTCCCAAGTTAGGTAGTGAAATTCGGAGGGCAGGTATGGGTGGCTCACACCTGTAATCCTGGCATTTTGGGAGGCTAAGGCAGGAGGTTCACTTGAGGCCAGGAGCTCGAGGCCAGCCTGGACAACATAGTAAGACCCTGTCTCAACAAAAATAAAAATTAGCCAGATGTGGTGGCACACATCTGTGGTCCCAGCTACTTGGGAGTTGAGATGGGAAGATCACAGGCACAGAAAGGTTGTAGTGAGATATGATTGCACCACTGCACTCCAGCCTGGGTGCCAGAGTGAGTCTATCTCAAAAGAAAAAAAAAAAAAAGAAAAGAAAGAAAAGAAATTTGAAGTGAAAGGAAATAACCCTGTGCCAGTCACTGGCAGTTGCAGACTGGCTGGCATCAGAAGCAATTATGTGATCAAATGGAGACGTCAAGGTCTCGTCCCAAACAGTCCACTTGGCCCTGAGGAAAAAAGTGCCTTGAAAGATTTAAAATGAGTAAAAATGATCTTACATTTTAAAAAATGAATACAAATTCAAAAGCACTTGAACAAGCTGTCTCGTTCCTAACACATCCCTCTGTAGTGTGGTGAATCAACCCTGTTTAGCACTAATCATTACATTTTTTCCAAAGTGAAGACAGACAAAAGCACTCCCCTAAATCCCGGTGATTGTCCTCTTCAGGACCACAGGATATGAAATTAAGAAGCTAAATAAACAAATAAATCTAAGTCAACCAGTCGTTAACAGAAAGCCCAAAGTACGAAGACCAGCAAGCCATCCCTTCTAAAGCCTAAGAAGTAATTAAAGCATTTGATGTTCACTCAGAAAGATTTTTCTTCTGTTAAATAGTCACAAACGAATTATTCTCAGATTTTTAAAAACTGGTTTCTTTTCTTCAATTAAAAAAAATTTCCTCAGAGGCTGCAAATTCTTAGTCAACAAACTAAGAATTCAAAGTTGAATTCCATCTAATGAATTAAATTATTTTTATTTTCTATCACTCTTTTCCTTTGTCTTACAGGCTGACTGAAAACTCAACAAGTGGGGACCTCCCTGAAATGACAGGAAATAATTTAACCTCATGGCATAAAAACAATTCATGAATGGTGTTTGGATGAAAAGGTTATGTAGGAGTCAAGTGTTTGAAGGGGCTCAGGTACTTACTAAAATCCTGGCCAGAAATCTTCATAGAAATGTACTCACGGTGAAGAGTTCCTTCTCACCTACAAATCCCCTTCTACTCTGCTCATTCAAAACTGGTTTGCATCTTGAAGTTGTGAAGGCCTTGCTACTCAAAGTGTGGTCCCTGGACACGCTCACTGTTAGAAATGCAGATTCTCAGGCCCCACCCCAGACCTGATGAGTTAGAAGCTAATCTCTGTGAACATGGACATTTGAGAAGCACTGCTCCACGTCACTGAGCCCTCCCTGGAGGAAACATGATATTCACCACATGAAGACCACCCTCCTCATGATACCCTCTGCCCTCCAGAAAAATAATATGTATACTTTCCATGTTATTTGAGAGAGATTGTCTGTGTGAGTATTTACTTTTCTGGAACTGAAGACCTGTCTATTCGCATGCCCCTTATCGGAGCAGACTTTAGCACAAGCATTGGGGTGTAATTAGTTTGTTTGGGTGGTGATCTCAGGGAGCTCCACGAGAGAGTAGTGAAGTGTGTCACCAACAGGTGAGAAAGCTGGGGCATCTATCCATCTCGCTGGTCTCTCCTTGGTAGAAAACTGTACTGGGGACGTTGACTATCCTGCACTTCCAGCCCTCCTGACTCTTGGGTGCAGCACACTCCTGTAGCCAGAGAAAGTTGCTAACCAAAGAGACACAGACAGGTCTCAGCCTGCAGAGGGACTGTCACAGGCGGCCTCCAGGGTGGGTGGAGGGGACATGGAGGGTGTTGACAGCATCTCTCCACATCCTCTCCCTCTGCACAAGCAACTGGGTTGGTGGAGCTGTGGACTGAGAACAGAGGCCGGGGGCAGCTACTGCTGAACTTCCTTTGGCTGCAGATGAAGGGATGGGGCCTGAGAGGACCTCTTCCTAGTCTAGCACCCTTGGAGTGCGTCTCCACAGCTCAACCTGTCAGCTCATGGAGCCCTGTCTCAGCGGGCAGCAGCTTACTAATCTCTTCCCTCGGGTTGGAACATCCACTTTGCTACTCCTGGGTACATCTCAGGACTCTTCTTAAAGAACTGGTATCCACTTTTAGGATGAGCCCTCCTCCATTTCTCTTTGTTGATTCAACAGGTCAGCTCCAATCTCCTCTTACCCAGACCAGCACAAAACGGCCTCCTGGTGGATGCCTTGCTCTCAGCTCTCTCCCCTGATGTGTTCCGCAAACTGCCACAGATGAATCCCAATATGACACTTTGTTTTTGCTAAAGAGCCTTCAAAGGTTGTTAACAAGCAACATTCTTCATTGGTTCTTAACTGGGGGTGTGCACTAGAACCACCTGGGAGCCAGAGATGCCATGCCCAGCTGTACAGGCTGAACACTGCATAGAAGTCCTGGCTGCTCTCACCAAGCGCTTCACCTTGGCATGAGTCTCTTCAATTTGCATAACAGTGCTGGAAAGGTGATGATGATGATCCTATGAAAAGCTATGTAAAACAGACCCAGATGCAGGCCCCTCTGTGTGGCCACAGAATCAATGCATGCGACATAGGCATGCATGTGCTGAAAGCTTCCCAGGTGGTTCTGATGGACACCCAAGTTAAAAACCTTCAAAAGTGAAACTGCATTGAAATTCTCTGGTGGGCTTGTTAAAGATGCAGATTGCAGGCCCCAGCCTCCAGAGTGGGATTCTTTACAGCAGAAGCAGTCAGGAAACCTGGATTTTGAATCACCTGAGGCAAGTGTTCTACACTAGCCTTTGAAACACTGGTCCCAAGGGCTAATGTAGCCATTGCCATTTTTGAAGTTAAGAGATTGAGACCTAGAGTATGTGACAAAAAAAAAAAAATGCCTTCTCTGGGATTCTTATGCTGGTGAGGACTGAGGAACCCTGGTATTATGATCCTCTCTGCCTTTGAGTCCGGTGTCTGGAGCCTCCTGTGTCATGTGCCCCTGGGGCAGGGACTCAGAGAAATGAACTCTGCAGACCATGGCTGGCTCCAACATGGGTGCCCACCTGCTGTGCTCCCAGAGGAAGCCCATCTACTCGTTCAACAAGTGTTTTTTATTTTGTCTCAAATGGGAAACAGCTTCTACAGAACAATTCTCATGTGTGAGACACGTATGTTTTCTGTTACTTCTCATATTCCTTTGTTCATGCTCTCATTTAATAATTATTGAGTAGCCTCAGTGTCCTTCATTGGGCCATATGCCTTTGTAACACAGTTCCTGCTGTCTCCAAGGAGAAGTTCCCAGCCTGGGAGGAAGAAGAAGAACCAACTGGTTCAAGGAAAGATGCTTATCATCTCACATGATGAATGCATAGGGGTGCGGTTGCACCAGGGGCTGAAATCTGGCCTCCCTTTACCAGAGAAGCATTGGCTGTCCCCATTCCCACACCACACGTCCTACTTTGCAGCTCATTGTTATTACCGTCGTTTTACCTTTCCTTTTAACTAACTAAAAGGTCTAATAGTGCTTTAAATTATGGAATCCGATACTGGACTACCATAGTCATACTATGTACCATACCAGTGCTTACTTTAGTGGGAAAATTAGCTCATCATTTGAACACTGATATGGTCTGGATTTGTGTCCCTACCCAAATCTCATGTCAGATTGAAGGAGGGACCTGGTGGGAGGTGACTGGATCATGGGGGTGGATTTTCCCCCTATTGTTCTCGTGATAGTGAGTGAGTTCTCATCAGATCTGATGGTTTAAAAGTGTGTGGCACTTCTCCACCAGCCCCCCTTCTCTCCTGCCACCATGTGAAGAAGGTTCTTGCTTCCCTTCACCTTCTGCCACGATTGTAAGCTTCCTGAGGCCTCCTAGTCATGCTTCCTGTGAAGCCTCTGGAACTGCGAATCAATTAAACCTCTTTCTTCATAAATTACCCGTCTCAGATAGTTCGTTATAGCAGTGTGAAAATGGACTAATACAAACACATAGGTCAAAAGCTATTACAAATGACAATAACAAAAAATATCATTCATAAACTGCCTGATGTAGCTGAGGGTTTACTTATTCAGAACTTCATCAGGCTTAAAGACTGAATAGGCCTTTGTGGCTGCAACAGAACTTCTGCTCTGTCACCAGCTTATTCAATAGATAGTGAGCTCATCTACTGTGCCAGGTGTGGAGGTATGTGAGTATAGCCCTGTCCTCAGAAACTTTTCCATTAAATACCAGATATAAAGTAATTGCCTTGGCAGTTGATGTAACAGAGAAACATACACCAGCTTAGGGCTGAAGCTTTAGGAAATGCCCATGAGGACAGGAAGGGGCACACAGGCTCTCTCTTAGTGTGTTCTGAACATGCACACATCAAGGAAAAGCCCGATGCCAAGAACCTCGGTGCTCAATACGCAATTAGAACAAGGGCAAGACAGTTTTACAAGAGCACTGAATGAAGGACCTGCTAATATAATTAAATGAGGAAGCTATGTGTTCCTTTTGTATTTTTAAGAACAATATAGGGAGACAGGCTTTGCCTTCCAGGATTACCTTAGTTTTCTCCCGTATTTGTTTCTGACATATTTCAGTTAATGGGCCAGTTGTTTAAAATGACTTGCACATACAAATAGTAAGGGTTGCTTTTGGTTATGGCAATGGATACGTTCTAAATTCAATCTCTGTAACAGAGTCATTTTTTGAAAATTAATTTCTTTGAAAAAAAGGATGAGCTGCAGGGCCATGAGATTGCCTTAAGATCTAGTATGCTTGTTCTGAACTTGTTGGAATATATTAAACTTCCAGTTATGTTAGGAGCTGGCTTGGCTGTGAGGGAGAGAGATATTGGTCATTTACTGATTACTTCCCATGCTTTGACCCTGCAGAAGTAGTTGACTGAGCAACCTTTTCGGCGTCTGTGTATGTCATTTTCAATGTCTCTCTCCTCCACAGGATAGTTTTGCTCATTCTTTTTCTCCCTTTGAAAATGTTTTACGGTGCCTTGCTTTCCATACTATTTTTCGTTCTGCTTCAGATGGCTGCACACCATCTCTCTCATAGCAGAGTATGGGCCGGATGCAAATCCCACATCACGGAGCTCCATCCAGGGGTCTCCACCAGGCACAGCCAAGCACACTGACTCCCCAGATGCCAGCGCCTCTGTGTCTTTTGTTGGAGGATGGCCACGGGGCCGCTGGCACCTTCTTTGCATGAACATGGAGAGATGGAAGTGCTTGGGAATTCACATCCCCTTGGGGGAATCCTCAGCCATGCTCTTTTGTCCCTGACTGGGACACTGAGATGTGACCTATACTTTAGATGGTGCCAAAGTCACCCACCTTCTTTCTCCCTCCTGGGGACTTTGCTTGATATCACATCCTTGTTTGACCTCCCTCCCATTAAAGCTCTACTTCCCATTCCCCTGAGAACACTTCCTAACAAATTATTTTTACATCATGTCTTATCTCAGGATTTTGTTTTAGGGAACTCAGCCTAAGATAGCAGGAAAGAGACTATCACACAAAAACATCTAGTCCCCCTCTTCTCCTTTCTGGTATCGAGATGCCAGTCAGAGGCAGTGTAAACATTTCAGACTCGGAGCAAGTGGTCTTCCAGGTCCTGGGAATCTCTTGTCCTATCTCATGTTTCATTGGGGCAGCCAGTTTCAAGCAAACCAGGATTTTTTAAACAAAGAAATCCACCCACCAAACATTAAGGATGGCTTAGCAGACTTACGTGACTACATATTGATTTTAATCTACTTAAGTGCCCCTTAAACATGGACTCGTTTAATTACCATTCCCATGTGTTTTCTCTTTGTCTACTTTGGGAACGATGCCTCTCACACTGTCCATACCAGGCTCCAGGGAATGAGGGCAGAGGCCCTGAACAGCAGGTTGAAGCCACTCTCCTCTTTACAGTTTCCTAGGGGATGGAACTGGGACCCTGAAGATGTCTCAAATTGTCATTGCACAATGATTACGTTTTTTTCAAACTGACTTGGCTCTACCACTTACCAAGTAGTACCTTAAGTACCTCCCTGTAAAAATACAGATAGTAACTCCTAACCCACAGTGTTGCTGGAACGATATAATGAGTTACTCTGGTGGCTGCCACCATGGTGATGGTTATTGCTATTAGGCTGGCTCTAAGAGAAACTTTTCAAGAGTTTTCTTTGCTCTGCCACCTACAGTTGTGGTAGGTTCTCAGGCTGTTCAAAGCCACTCTCAGAATGAGACCCTTAACCTGGGTGGGCTGCCTCAACATTAACAGGATAGAGCTTAACTGTCCTGAACTCTGACCACGTGACATTTTGCTAAGCATTTTGCTAGGATGAACAGATTGATACTTCTCAAAAACCCTACCAGTATTATGATTGTTCCATTTCACAGATGAGGAGACAGAGACCCAGAGAGGGTGAAGGAACTTTCCAAGGTCACACAACAGCTATATATGGTAGAGTGATCAGGTCCCATGCTGCCTCACAGATGCCCGCATGCAGTGGGGCCTTCAGAGTGCATGGTGCAGAGGAAGTTTTCTTTCCTTTGCTCTGGGATAACCTGCCCGTAGCACAGTGGCTCTTCAACTGTGGCACACATTCGAGTCATGGAGGCTTGCTAAAACACAGACTGCTGGGACTCCCCGCAGAGTTTGACTCAACAGGTCTGGGGAGGAGCCCACGGTTGTTTTTCTGAGCAGGCCCCAGCTGGTATGGATGCTGGTGGTCAGGAGACCATCCTTTGAGTGGCAATGATGTAGATTCTAGAAACACTGGTGGCTTCCTTCCCTTGGGAGGGAAGCAGCTTCCTGGGTGGGACCCACATGGAGGATGGTCTCAAGGGAGAGGGGAAGAATCAGCCTGCTGAGCCCATGGACTCTGAGAGCCCCTTCTGAGCAGGGGATGCTGAGAAGTCTGCAGGGTCCCTTGCCCCTGGCCTGGGGACTCCTCACCAGCCACCAGCTGTCACTGCGACATCCAGATGTTACCTCCCTCTAAGCTGCCTCCAGTTCCCCTTCTAAAATAAATGGGGCTAGAAAACTTTAGAATGGTGATGTGGTGAGGAAATGCTGAAAAGGAACCCAGAGAAGGAGGAGGGAATGGACATACATTTACAGAGTACCTTCATCATGTCTGCCCTGTCTTATTTAACACTGACAACCGTGAGGTAGGTCTCACACTTCCCACCTTACAGATGAGGAAATCAAACCTCTGAGAACTCAGGCAACTTGCCAATATCCATGCAACTATTAAGTGGCTGAAACTGGGATTCTAACCCAGTTCAGTTTGGCTCCATGGCTCCTGCATTTGCTCCACCTCTGTGACTGTCCTGATGGAGGACATCCTGCTAGGTACATCATCACACAGCCCCTGTTCCCTTGGCACTGCACAGGTTACAGAGGGAGGGCTGTGGCTCAATGCAGCATTTCTGCCAGGGTAGGAAATGTTTTGCATGCAGCCTTTTAAACCATGAGACAGACTCTGGTCTGTGTGGGGTTTCCCAACCAGAAATAAAAAGATTGGAGGGAATCTCATCCACCTGGAGGGTCACCCTCAGCTCAGAAACAGCCGTGTGGCTGCAAGCAGAGCAGCCCCAGGCCTTTAGGGCTGGCCAGAAGACCCTTGCTGGCAGGCAGCATGCCCGTTTGTGAGTCCCCACCAGCAGCTCCCTTGTGAAGAAAGCTCAACAGGTTTTTTATAAAAGGCAAAGCGAGTTTTCTTTGGCAGCAGGTTCAGATTTCCTGCCCTGTTCCATGATCTCACGAGGGAGTGCTGAAAGTACCTCCCATACCCCCTCCCCAGCTCCAACCAGCCCGGTTCCACGCTCAGACTTCCTGCTTATTTGGGGAAAGCGTTTGTTTCTTGTCTTCTTAATTTGAGACCCTCCTCCCTCCTCCCTCTGTGGCTCAATCCATGGCCCCAGTCTGCATCTGGAGACAGCGTCAGTCCCTTTAGTTGAACCTTCTAGCTGAGGGGTGGTAGAGGAGGGAGCACCAAGTTTGTGTGGCCTCAGCTGATGAATTTTTAACTGCTGAAAAATGACACGTGGGAAAAGAATGCTGTGCTTAAATCTTACACTTAGACAGCACTAAAAGGTGAAAGGAAAGGTCACATGGACTTCTAGACAACAAAAGCTCCCACTTTTGTCCAGACAGCTGAGTTCTTCAAAGGGCTTCTGAGAGGAGAGACAGAAATTCTGTCTCCCATCAGCGAGTCATCATCCCACGCCACTGTCTTCAGCCGTTGGGGTTTTAACCCAGTCACTTCCAGAGCTGCTGGTCTGTCTTAGAGCTTTAAGGGAAGATGGCCACAGAACACTCAGGACCAAGGACTGGAGTGGTGAGACCCTCGTCCTTCGTCAACACTAGCAGGACGGGAGGATGAGGGTCTGCACCTGCTATTATCTATGAGACTCTGGCCAAGCTACTTGCCTGCTCTGAGTGCCAACACTTCATTGGTAAATGAAAACAACAATACCACGGCAGACATGTTTCTTGCCACCCATATCCATCATCCATCTACCCTTCCCTCTGGGGAGCCATCCCCTCCCCACTCCACCTCACTCCCATCCCATTAAGAGGTGGGCATGCGACCCAGGCTTAACCCAATCGGACCAACGAGACTCAACGACATTTCTGCAAGAACTTTTAGGAAACGAGATTATTTATTCACTGTGGCCTGGCAACCATTTTGCCACCCTGAAGGGGCAGAGAGCCTGTCTGAGAATGAAGCCAAAACAAGGAAGACAAGCTGACAGTTGGAGAGAGAGAAAGAGACACTGTGACAACTTTTGGAGGTCCAACCAGAAGCTGTGGTCGAAGCCAACCCCAGGTATTTTCACTTTGCAAAACCCTACGTTCTTTTACCCATACGAATTGAGGTTTTCTATTGCTGTCACTAGAAAAGTTAAAACAGATACAGATACCTCACAGTGTTCAGAGAAGCAAATTTAATCAAGGCCATTGAAAGGACAGCTCACAGAGTAGGCCTCTGAGCTGTAGTTCTGAGGCCCGGTTCCCCCAGGTGGGATGGACAACGAGCCACCATGGCTCCAGGCACCGAAGGGTGGATGGGGATGCTCACCAGAGGGTTTCAGGAGGACACACGGAAATGTCCATACTGAGGCGGGACCCTCTGTGCTCACTTGGAGCCCCCTGAAAAGTGTCCCACATCTGGGGGAGCCTCAGAGCCAACCTAACTTCCTCAAGCCCCAACTGTAAAGGTGACTTGGGCTCATTTGTATTTGCAGGGCTTCTCAGGCTTACTGGACATCAAACCCCATCCGTGCCCACCAGCATTCAGGAGTGCAGCTGCTGGACCCTGGAGGGCCAAGATTCCGTTTTTAATGGGTGCCAGGTACTGTTGCACTTTACATATGGTACTTAACTTATAAGTGTAGAACACTGATCATAAGTACAGTGGTTTTAGAATATGTTCACAAATTATTTGACACTTCTCCCTTTGAAAGGTGAAGCCTAGGCAAGGTGCACTGGCTCACACCTATGATCCTAGCATTGTGAGAGGCTGAGGTGGGAGGGTCACTTGAGGCCAAGAGTTTGAGGCCAGCCTGGGCAACACAGCAAGACACCATCTCTACAAAAAATTTAAAAATGAGCAAGATATAGTGGCACACGCCTATAGTCCCAGCTACACTGGAGGCTGAGGTGGGAGGATTACTTGAGCCCAAGAGTTCAAGGTTACAGTAAGCTATGATTCCCCTCCCCTTGAATGTAGGTCAGACTTAGTGGCTCGCTTTTGAAAAACAGAATGTGGCAGAAGTGATGCTGTGTGACTTCTGAGAGGTCATGAAAAGGTAAGCGTCTGCCCAGTTCTTGCACTCCTGGATGGTTTCACTGGGGAAAGTCAGTCACTACGTGGTGGAACACTTCAGCTACCTATTGGAGGGACCCATATGGAGAAGAACTGAGGCCGCCAGCCAACAGCAGGTGCAGACCTGCATCCTCCTGCCCTGCTTGTGTTGATGAAGGACGAGGGTCCCACCGCTCCAGTCCTTGGTCCAGAGTGCTCTGTGGCCTGTGGCCAACAGCCAGCCAAGCGAGGGGCCACAAGGGAAGCAGATCCTCCAGTACAGCCTTCAGACAACTGCGTCCCCAGCCAACATCCTGACTGCAGTCTCATAAGAGACCTTGAGCCAGAACCACCCGGGAGTCCCCGACCTGCTATGAGGGCTAATCAACGTTGTTTTAAGCTACCAGGTTTTGAGATGTGATTTGTGACACAGCAACAGATAACTAACACAGTGGGTGTTAAGGCTGCTATCCAGATAAGGAAGCAGAGACCCAGAGTCAGATAGTGGGGAGAGAAGGGCCTCCTCAGCTGGCTGTAAGGCCAGAGCCTTGCCCTTCATTCCCTCTTCAGGAAGCTGCGGAGACACTACGCCTTCCTTGTATTTTGGCCATAAGTAGAGCCACCATGTATCTTAACTGCCTGGGGCAGTCCTGGTTTATGCCTGTTGTCCTAGGGCTAATTACTCATGCTGTCCCTTTCAGCTCCTAAAGGATCCCAGTCTGATAAAATAAAAAGTAACAAATGGTTAAATTATGTAGTCACTCCCCAAATAAAGAATCTATCTCTGATGTTCGGGGCTCAGCTCCTCTGAAAGGTTACCGTGAAGCCAAGATAATTGTCATGTTCAGCAGACAGCCCTGCGAGCCCAGGATCAAGACACCCTCCCACACAAACCATGCTCGTGCGTTCATCCTACCTTTTTATTGTTCTCTATTTATGTGTGTGTGTGTGGGGGGGATATTTATTTCTTGACAACACCATCAGTTTCTCGATGTCAGGGATCAGGTCCTACCCCATTTAATTGTGAGGCAGAATAGCCAAAGAGTAAGCGTTGCCATTAGACAGATGGGGGTTCCAATCTCAGCTCTGCTACTTACTAGCTTTGTGATCTGGAGCAAACTGCAAGCTTTCTGAGCTAAGCTGTCACCCCTGTAAGATGGGAATAGCAATTCCTGCTCCACAGGGCTCACATGAGTGTCCCCTGGGATGACGCACGTGGCTGCGGCCAATACAGCTCCTGTGTTCCTCCCCTCCCTGGCACATTCTGAGCTGAATATTTGTGAAAATAAATCCAGAAAAGTAAATACAACACTGAACTTGATTTGCCCTATCACAAGCAGTCAGTTAGAGTCTTTTCTTCTTCCTACTGTCAGAATGAAAGTTTCACGGAGGTTCGCTCTCGTCGCCCAGGCTGGAGTGCAGTGGCGCTATCTCAGCTCACTGCAACTTCCGCCTCCCAGTTCAAGCGATTCCCCTGCCTCTGCCTCCTGAGTAGCATGGAGAGGGTATTCTTTAGAAACCCTGGATTCATGCTGTCTGCTCCAGACTTTCCAAAATCTATCTTCTCACTAGAATGTGCTGTTTCCTCCCACATAAGCTTCTCAAATTAAAGATGAAGCATGCAGGTGATGATGTCTCCATACAAGGAGGCCTGACGCCTTCTTCTGAAAGCATGGGTTTGTGTGTGAGGGCAGGCATCCACCCAGTCTAGTCAAGGTGAGCCTCAGTCACACCCACCCACCTGCCAACCAAGGGCCCCCACTGCTACCACTCAGCTCCCAGCTCTCCCCTTCCTCACATCCTCAGGTCATCCTTTCCAAAGCATGGACTCACTAATTTGGTACCTATTTGGTCCCCCATCTTTATGCCCTTGCAGAGGTTTTGAAAGAAAAAGTGATGCTCAGTGATGGCTTCCATGGTTCAGGGTTGGCCTTGGGACACTTAAGAGAAAGGATCTGTCCTGTGTGCCAAGCTCCCCAGATGGATGAATGCACGAGACAGCCTGTTCACTACTGTGCTGGGAGAGAAAAATCTCTTTCCTCCCAGTCAGCTTCACATGCCAGGTCAGCACCATGACTGGGGGTTTACAGTGGGCACTGTATCAGGGAAAGAAGAATTAGACAAAAATATCTAATGGTTACTATGTCTCAGGTATGGTCCTAAGTACTTTACATGAATGTCTAATTTAATCTTTGCAACAAATTTATGAGGTCAACATTATTCTTAGCTCAGTTTCACACATAAGAAAACTTAGGCATCTGTTCTGTAATTGAGGCAGCATTAAAAAAAAAGAAGAAGAAAACTAAGGCCAAGGCGGAGACATCACTGAACTTGCCCAAGGTCCAACACATATTAAGTGGTGCTGGGATGGGAGCAGATTTAAGCCAGAAAGTCAGGTGAAAAAACCCTACTCTTAACCACTGTATTGTGCTGCTTTGTAGACAAGTTGAAACTTAAATGGCATCATGCTAAAGTGGCCTGACATATCCAAACGCCTGCGAGGGATGCTAGAGCAGTGAGTGCTGAAGAGTATGGAAATGGGATTAAACCTGGGCTCCACCAATTATGAGACCTGTAAGACCCTCCTCTCATGTGTAAAAAGGGATAATCCAGGGTTTCTCAGCCTCAATGCTGTTGACATTGGGGCTGGATAATTCTTT
>NW_012106419.1:1926596-1935234 GCF_000951045.1 Mandrillus leucophaeus
GTCAGTTTGCAAAAATGCCCACTCTCCACCCCTCCCTTTAACTACATCCCTTGCAGTTTTGACTTTGCAGCTACTCCCATCACGAGGTGGATTTTATTCCCCCACCGTGAATTTGAGCTGAAATCATGACTTGCTCTCACCAACAGAATGCAGCAGAAATGATGCTGTCTGTTCCAGGCCTAGATTTCAAAAAGCCTTGGAACTTCTACTCACTCTTTTGGAACCCTACAGGGGCCTTGGCCAGCCTGCTGGGGATGAGAGCCACTAGCTAAATCACTCCCCTTGTCCCAGACAACATTTGGGTTCCAGCTGACCTACAGCTAACCACAGAAACATGAGCAAGGTTGGCCAAGAACAGCCGAGCCTGGCCCAGAACTGAAAAACTGCCTAGCTAACCCCTAGAGTTATGAGCAAATAGAAATGGTTGTTGTATTAAGCCCACTAGATTTGGGGGTGGTTTGTTATGCTAATGAATCCAGAGCTGCTGTGAAGAACAAATGGGAACACCTTTGAGCTACCTAGGCCCTGCCTAGCCCACAGGAAGCACTCAGGAAGGGGTAACCACAATGATGTGGTCACTCACCCACCCTCTTTGCAGAGCCTGTGCTGCCAGTCAAGGGCAGGGCAGCCCCAGCCTGTCCACACACCACTTTCCAAGAAGCAGCAGCCAATTCTTCCTTTTTAGTTAAAGCCCCAAGGAGAAGTAGAACTGATATCCATAGGTGAAAACCTTAGTAGAGAGAAAGAATGAAAGAACAACTGCAGAACAGGAGCACAGATTTTACTAGGCTCCAAGTGGTGAGATCATGTGCTCAAGCTCATCTACTGGAAAGAAGAGAAGCCAGAGCCTGGAGAGAAGTGGAATGTGCACAGGTGACCCTGACATCACCTCATTTCACTTTGTACTTGTGTGCCCTGGGGGCTGAAGAATGACATTCTAAACACAGAAAAACATACCAATTCAGAAGACACATGACAAAAAAATGGCCATC
The DNA here is from genome assembly GCF_000951045.1 of Mandrillus leucophaeus. Classification (NCBI taxonomy): domain Eukaryota; kingdom Metazoa; phylum Chordata; class Mammalia; order Primates; family Cercopithecidae; genus Mandrillus; species Mandrillus leucophaeus. The sequence goes on from NW_012106419.1 coordinate 1,927,589, forward strand.
ATTTTATTTACTGTCCACAAACCTTCAAAGTACTTGAGGGTACTGCAAATAGAAAGAAATACAAGAAGAATACAAACATAATAAAAACAAGGGAGGTGTTTCATAAACGTCTTCAAATAAATTTTTTCCTTGCCTGCTGAAGGTACAACCACTTCTGAGAACCCACTTAAACAGAAAAGAGCTTGTTGAAAAAATTACTAAACACTACTAAATTACTAAATCCTTAAGTAAATATTTGCAAATTACTGAAGTACATTTTTTTAATGTGAATTGCACTAAACTTTGTTTAGAAATTTTTAAAAAATTTCAGTATGAATCATTTTGTAAGCAGAAGGGACTTGTGATTAAAGTAAATCACTTCTTTACTTACCTTTTCAAAGTCTGGATTTTATTTGCTTAGCTGATAAACTTCTTGTACAGTATAGGTTAAATGTCCTAACTTTTTAGACATTTTTAGATTTAACATTTTTCTTAATTTATATCCAGTGTCAAGAACAGTGATCAGAAAGAGACAAGGTCTAGATTCAAGCCCCCACCCCAAACCCCTCCAGAACACAAACTTTTACTTGTTCATCTGTACTTAGAACATAGACTGTCTTTTCTTTAAGCCTATGGAAAAATCCTAGTAAACTGATTGTGATTATGAGAAGAGCTACTGATGCTTTTGCTCAAATGTCAGAAAGCAATTACAGGTTGAACTGTTCTGGGATCAGGGTTGGAAATGGTTTATGATATGCCTTAGATGTTCTGTGTCACTTCCTTCTGGCCCAACTCTGATGATTTCAGCTTTGTACCATCTTCAGTAGTGTTCTGAGGGCACCCAAACTCAATGACGCCCCTGGCAGGGCAGGACAATCCATTCCTTGGAGGTAGCCCTTAACCACCTGGGATTGGAGCTGGGGGGTGAGTGCTCCAGTCTCCTGTCCTGTAGGTAAGCATTTCTGGGTGACTTTCTATATGCTTCTCAAAAAGTCTTAGCACCAATGGCAGTTACTTCAAAGACATACCCTCCTGCAGGCTTTTCTTCCTTCTTTCTTACTTCCTGGGGCCACTACTCAAATAAACCACCTGCACCTATGTATCTATGGTTTCAGGCTTTGCAACTGACGGGTACCATTTACCCTTGAGTCATTATATCTCAGGAAAAACAATGGTCTGAAAACAGCACTCTGGGAAGAAGCAGAATCAAAAAGTCCAGAGAGTCCAACTGAGACCAAAAGGGAGAATTCCAGAGGGAGAAGATGGAGAGAGGGCATATTGATAGCTTGAAGGACTAGCAAGGAAGAGTCAAGGACACGGGGTCCTCCTGGAGCTGACTCATGTGTGCAGGCGGAAGGAGAGGGAACCAAAGTGTAAAAAACGAACTTGCCTGGGTCCTCACTCTGCAAAGCCAAACTTCCTCAGGTTTCATTTCCCCCCAGATGGCACACCCACCCCACAGAGCTGACAGACTATCTACTAGCCTTTCCATTTTTTGCTGCCTCCAACCTTAAGTCCCCACCAGGAAGAGAATGAATGGATGACTTCAGAAAAGGAAGATACTACATGGGGCCTGGCCCCACCAGAACATTCCTTCTTTCCAGATGAACAAATGGGAGGACTGAGCAGTGAGTGAGAGTTTGCTAGGTCTGGGCCAGAGGAAGTTTTTTATACTAGAAAGCTGGGTGAATTGTGGCTTTAAAAAAGCTCAAATGCTCAGTATGCATGCTCTTTCCTCTCACTGCCCTATTAATTCATGAGGCACAAGAAAAATAAAATGGTTGCTGTGTACTTCCAGCCAAGTCAAAGAAACCTCATTTCCCAAAGCCAAAACTAATACTGCACACTGCAACTGGCTAGAAAGCCGATACAGAAAGCAGGTAGAGCATTTCACGGAACACACGGTAACCCTGAGCTGAAAAATGAGGAGCTGCTCAGAGCTCTCCGGCACCAAGCTGCACTTTCAGAGATGTGGAAGAAAGAAGAAACTATTCTGAACCTAGATTTAGTTTTCTTAAACAAGGACCAAAAACCTGGTATGCCATTTGGCCTTGTGACTTTCAACAGACCGTTTCCTTTCTCAGGGCCTTGTTCCATATATAACATGCAACCTTTTAGGCTGTTAACAGCTTGAGCTTCCATCCTCCTATGACAAGATTCAGATTTAAAGCTTGGATCTATCCACTAGCTAATGACCGTCAGCAGTGACCAAATGTGTAAATGGTACTTTCATAATGAAAATTCTGATCTCAATTAAAAATCCTCTATTTTCATTAAGGTCAAATTTTTTGGCTTATTTTCTAAAGTAAGGAAAAATAATGGTATATTTAATACCTGTTAACACATAACTTTGCTGAATGAGAGTGAATGCCATCGTGATCCCACTCATGATTAAGCCCTTTAAAATTCATGCCATTCTAAGCATCCACTTTCCCATTTGTAAGTTTCGTGCTTGTAGGAGGGGAACTAACTTTTTCAGACCTCTGAAATCAGAGTAAATGGTTATATTTGCAATGCCTAGTTCTGAACCATGCAAACAAGGGGCTTCCTGTTATTCATTCAGTCTTTTATTGGTAGAAATTGCTTTTGACTTAAAACAAAACAAAAATAAGGGCTTTTATCCCATGAAAATCACAGATGTTCTATAACCCAGCATTGCCCACATGGTACTCTGCATGCTAGGAAACTAGAATATGTCACAGGATTCCAGCTGATACAGGATATAATCAATCATTCCACAACCTACCAATTTATTTGGTGTCTACAAGAGTTTCAGACCCACCATGCCAACAGCACAAAGCCACCAGCATCTAGTAAGTCACTCGTGTTGTATTTCTCCAGGGGATCTGGGTTTTTCCCAATGATGTTGGGCCTGAGTTGGATGGTGGTGGTGGAGTTGGAGACTGTGTGTGTAGACAGCCCAAGCCACCTGACTCACAAAGGATAAGACTTCACATCGTACTCCACTTCCAATCGTTCAATGCTCAACAGGCTAATGAGAAAACAGGATAAACCATGCTATTTCTACCTTCCCAGCCCCATTCAAAGGCAAAGCTCTCATAGGTGCTCTTCCTTTTATTTGAGTTCACTTGGGGACAAATTAATTCCAGAGAGGAAAACCCAACAGTGAGGCTGCTGCCAGCTTTCCAGGACCCAGAGTGGAGATATGCGGGCACCTCAGGAAAGCTCACTCCAGGGGAGGCTGGTGGAGAGCTGGGTCTGTGTGCCAGAATCCTTGGGTACTGAAGGAAAAGCCTTGTTTAGACAAATTGCAGCTGTCTCAGAAAATTCATCAATGCTTCCTTGCCCATTGCCCCCTCCATGAAAAACTGGCCATGATGTAATGAGAAAGTTCTAATTCACAAAGCACCTGGCACTCCAGAGGGTAATATCTACAAAGCCACGTGGGCAGCCAGCATACCTCATCAGACATGTAAATAAGCCTCTTTATGCAAAGAAGATGCATTAAAGCACACTGGAGTCAGCCTGCCTGTGCCTGAACCCCAGCCCCAACACTCACCAAGGAAGCTGGTATTTGTAGGAGGGAGATTAAGTACCCGCCTGCCTGTGCCTGAATCCCAGCCCTGCCACTCACTAAGGAATTTGAGTCACTTCCTTAACCTTGCTAAGCCATGGTTTCCTCATCAGGAAAACTGAGATGGTAACTCCACATACCCCACTGGGTTGCTGTGAGGATTAAACAAGTTAATAAAAGTTAAGTGTTGAGCAGCCTCTGGCACATAAACAAGCTCTCAGTAAGGGTCAGCTCCCACTGCCTGCTGTTGCAACTATGCTGGTTGTATGTTTTCAGAGAACAGAGAAAAGTGCAAGCTTTCTGCTTATTTTTGCAAACACTAGCAGAAGTCTGACACCAAAACCTGACAAAGAACACACAAGACAGAAAATTACAGATAAATCTTGTTTATGACTATAGATACAAATACACTAAATAAAATCTTAGCAAGTTGAACTCAGCCAGATATTTAAAGAATGATACACAATAGCCAAACAGAAGGTGAAACTTTGGGATATAATTGACCTTTTTATAGGTCAAAAAAGAGAAGATTAAAAACTTAGCACGTCGATATTTTAAGTATTAACAGTTAATGAAAAAGAAAGTTGTAATCTCAGCAATCCAATTGATCAAGAACTTCAGATTTAACTGAACTGGATTGGGCCTCCTTCAGAACAAATAATCTCTCAGAACAAATCCTTACGAAGTAGACTTATATTAGGTTGTATTGCAGAGATGAGAATCCAGACAGGTTCATTTGAAGGAAAAGACTGTGGCCACAAAAAAATTAAAACATATCTAATTGGTCAGATCAGTAATTTGGGAAGTTTCTGCTGTAATAAACCAAAGTTACTGATTAAAAAAGGGGGGGACCTATCTGTTTTAGGTCTGGTTAGAAGCAGACCCTGAGATGAGAATTCATGAGTAAAATATGTTCAAATATGTCCCCAGGGAGACCAGTAAGGGAGTAGAGGCAGCAGCAGGATCTCTATTTACCCCAACACCTGGAACTTTCTGGGAGGCAGAGCTCTTTTCCTGTACATTCCCCAGGGACAGGGTGACCATGTGACCCACCTTTGGGTTTCTGGGTCTCTGGTTTCTAGGTGCTCAGTGAGTGTCAATGGAATTCTCACATCTCTTTTCAGAGGAGAGCTGGGCTGCATTTAGAAAGACTGAGCTTTTATAATGAAGATGCCCTGGCAAGGAGGCACCTTGAGATTACACATTTCCCAACTATGATTGTCAAGAGAGTGATATTCTTAAGAGGAGGGTTAGCAACTCCTTTCCTGCAGCTAACTGCACCGTGAGGTCTCCTGGGCCACTCCCACCCTCTCAAATATAGCCCCACCTCTCCTGCCTGATGGTTTTCTCTGCTCAGCCCCTGAGCAGCCACCTCATTTTTTTTCCCCTTTAGAGAAAAGGTTTTTGGTAAAGCTTTAGAGAACTGCATTTTGTCTTTTGAGGGGAGTCACTGCAAACAGAACAGAGCTCTCTATTCAAAGGCCATGGGCTTTGCAAGGTCCCTCTTTAACCCTCCCAGAGGAAAACTGATACCTTGGAGAAGACCTCTCAATGCACAGCTCTAACCACCTTGCCAATAGGCAGGAACCCATCAGAGGCTGCCACTGTCTCACACAGACATTCCCCTTGGATGAAGGCAAATCTTCATCTGCGAGAAGTGCACGCATAGTGGACAAAACACAGGCTCAGTGTCCAGACAAGCTGGGCTCAAATCCCAGCTATGCTATTTCCTGGCTGCATCGTCCTGGGGCTGAGAAATATTTCTGGAGCTCCAGTTTCCTCATTTTTATAACGGCTCATTGTGAGGCTATAGTAGGTGACTGTAATTACCAGGACTATCACCCAGCTTCATAGGTAGACCTGTACCCTCACCACCCTAAGCCCTTCTAAGTGGCTCAGGCATGTTGGCAGCCGTGGCTACAGCCTGTTTGTAGCTCCTCCAATGCTAAATAACTCACCTTTTTCCCAACCCACCCTGGGCTCTGAGCCACACTCTGATGAACCGTGTACATCTGTTCCTGAGACTCCGAGAGCTCCCTGAAAGCAGAGATGACCTCGCTGTGTCCCCATCTGGAGGCCAAACCTTCCAGATGGCCTGTATGGTTGGAGGCCTGTACTTAATCTCCTTAAATGCTATAGCCCATGAACTGCTGCTCTGTATTCTGTATTTTGTCTTAGTGAGGACCAGAAAGAAGAGTGAGTGAAAAAGAGATGTGTGGCGCAGTTGCTGAAGAGCCAGAGGTCATTTTGTCTGTGAGGTGGCCACAGGTTGTCGCAGACCCCACTGGTGTTCCTCCAGATCCACTGCCCTGTGTCTCCAGCTGCTGACACCTGCATTTTTTCACCTGAGGACTTTTCTAGTCATAAAACTGCTCTGGCCCCAGCAAACAGCAGGTGAGAAGTGTCAAGATCTTAATGGCTTCAGGAGCAGCCCTCAATCAACAGCTACTGAGAGCGGGTGGATAAAGGCCCCAGACTCCTCACCACTCAGGCAGAAGAACCCCAAGGAGCTTGGTCTGTGGACCCAGGGTTCCCCAGTGGGAGTAAGCCCGGCTCCCCATGGTTGTGGCTGGCTTGACACCCTGTCCTTTTCTGCTGCTTTCTTTTCTCTGTCTCACTTCCTAATATATCCCCCTACCCTCACCTCCCAAACAAACTACAGGTACTTACACTTCAATTCTTACCTCACGGTTTGCTTTTGGGGATACCTAACCAAGACATGGGTGTTACTTGGGGTTATTTTAAAGAACCCACAGCATAGATGATTTCAAGCCTATAGGATTATAGCTCACCCTCCAGCCCTGCCAAGGGCCTGCAGACCTGGGCTACTGCAGAAACCCATGTGGACAAAGGACTGCTCTGGCAGAACACTGGCTTCGAATGAGGGGTCCAGGGAGGAATGTGCAGGCATGGCCTTGGCCCACTGTTGTCACCCCTGAAGGCACGGACATAGGCTGCTCCTCAGTGATGAGTTTCAGCACCAACAGACTTAACTCACTTTTCAGGCCTGATCCCATACAGCAAGATGTGATCACCAGGTGGGGGAAGCATTTCTCCATTTCTCTGATTCCTGATGGTTTCCCTTTTCAGGGAGATAAGGAATTAGCATATTTCTCCAAACCCCTACATAGTTTACTAGTTTTTAAACACTACTTAAAAATTACTGGTGTAATATAATACAACAATTGAAAGAGTGCTTATAAAGTACAGAGAAAGATAGACATACCCATCTTCTATCCATTTATCTGCCCACCATCCATTAGTTTATCCAACAAATATTGAGATCCTACCACATCCAGGCACTGCTGTAGTTACTAGGTATGAATCAGTGAATAAAAAGTCATTCCAGGCCAGGTGCGGTGGCTCACTCTGTGATCTCCAGCACTTTGGGAGTCCGAGGTGGGTGGATCACTTGAGCTCAAGAGTTCAAGACCAGCCTGGGCAACGTGGCAAAACCCCATCTCTACAGAAAATACAAAAATTAGCCAGGCATGGTGGTGCATGCCTGTAGTCCCACCTATTCTGGAGGCTGGGAGGATCACTTGAGCCTGGGAGGTGGAGGTTGCAGCGAGCCAAGATCATGTCACTGCACTCTAGCCTGGGCAACAGAGTGAGACCTTGTCTCAAAAAAAGTCATTGCATATTATATGGAGAAACCTAACCTAATTCCAGTAGGAGGACTAAGACAACCAGCAACAAACAAATAGTATGCCCGGCTAGGTGCAGTGGCTCACGCCTGTCATCCCAGCACTTTGGGAGGCCAAGGAGGGAGGATCACTTGAGGCCAGGAATTCGAGACCAGCCTAGCCAACATGGTGAAAGCCCATCTCTACTAAAAAGACAAAAAATTAGCTGAGCATGGTAGCATGCGACTGTAATCCCAGCTACTTGGGAGGCCAAGGCAGGAGAATTGCTTGAATCCAGGAGGCAGAGGTTGCAGTGAGCCAAGATCACAGCACTGCACTCCAGTCTGGGTGACAGAGGGAGACTCTGTTTATTAAAAAAAAAACAAAAAACAAAAAAAAAAACCAACACATACACACACACACACACACACACACACACAAACAGTATGCCAGATGGTCACAGGTTCTATAGAGAAAAGCAGGATAAAGAGGACACATAGGGTGTT
>NW_012106419.1:1937494-1939356 GCF_000951045.1 Mandrillus leucophaeus
TGCTGGTGAGGGTGTAAAAGGAAGAACCACTTTGAAAAGCTATTTGGCAGTTTCTAATAAAGCTAAACAGTGACCCTTTGATCTAGCACCTACACTCACTAGCATTTACTCAATAAACAAAAAAAATACGTACATGAAAACTGGTATAAAAATGTTCTTAGTATCCTTATTCATAAAAGATAAAATCAGAAACAACTTCAATGTCCATCATCAGGATAATGGAGAAAACATATTGTGGCATATTCATATGATGGAATTCCACACAGCAACAAAAAAGAACACACACTGATTATATATACACACACACACGCGCGCGCGCACACACACACACTATGCATTAATCTCAAAACGAGTAGGTTAAGAGAAGCTAGATAAAACAAAGCACATATTAGATGATTCTATTTCATATAAAATTTAAAAACAGGAAAACTAATCTATGTTGATACAGTCCGAATACCCCCTCTGGGAGGGGGAGCAGATATTGCCTGGGAAAAGGCATGAGGGAACCTTCTGTACTGTCAGGAATGTTCTGTTTCTTGATGTGGGTGGTGGCTACAGGGCTTTAGATATATCTAAAAATTACTGATCTGTATACTTATGTGTATGCATTTTAATGTATGTAAATTACACCTCAATTTTAAACATGCTGTTAAAGACCTCCCCCAACCCCCACCAAAAAAAGAAGCAGCCATGGTTCCAAGATGGCCAAATAGGAACAGCTCCAGTCTGCAGCTCCCAGCATGATCGAAGCAGAAGATGGCGATTTCTGCATTTCCAACTGAGGTACCTGGTTCATCTCACTGGGACTGGCTGGACAGTGGGTGCAGCCCACGGAAGGCGAGCCGAAGCAGGGCAGGCCATCACCTCACCCAGGAAGCACAAGGGGTCAGGGGATTTCCCTTTCCTAGCCAAGGGAAACCGTGACAGACTGCACCTGGAAAACTGGGACACTCCTGCCCAAATACTGCGCTTTTCCAATGGTCTTAGCAAACGGCACACCAGGAGATTATATCCCATTCCTGACTTGGCGGGTCCCACACCCACGGAGCCTTGCTCAATGCTAGTGCAGCGGTCCGAGATCAACCTGTGAGGCAGCAGCCTGGCAGGGGGAGAGGCATCCACCATTGCTGAGTCTTGAGTAGGTAAACAAAGCTGCCAGGGAAGCTTGAACTGGGCGGAGCCCACTGCATCCCTGTAAGGCCTGCTACCTCTGTAGATCCCACTTCTGGGGGCAGGGCATAGCTGAACAAAAGGCAGCAGAAACTTCTGCAGACTTAAATGTCCCTGTCTGATAGCTCTGAAAAGAGCAGTGGTTCTCCCAGCACGGTGTTTGAGCTCTGAGAACAGACAGACTGCCTCCTCAGGTGGGTCCCTGAACCCTGTGTAGCCTAATGGGGAGACACCTCCCAGTAGGGGCCAACTGACACCTCATACAGGCCGGTGCCCCTCTGGGACAAAGCTTTCACAGGAAGGATCAGGCAGCAGTATTTGCTGTTCTGCAATATTTGCTGTTCTGCAGCCTCTGCTGGTGATACCCAGGCGAACGGGGTCTGGAGTGGACCTCCAGCAAACTCCAACAGACCTGCAGCTGAGGGACCTGACTCTTAGAAGGAAAACTAACAAACAACAAGGAATAGCATCAACATCAACAAAAGGGACATCCACACCAAAACCCCACCTGCAGGTCACCAGCATCAAAGACCAAAGGTAGGTAAAACCACAAAGATGGGGAGAAACCAGAGCAGAAAATCTGAAAACTCTAAAAACCAGAGTTCCTCTTCTCCTCCAAAGGATCGCAGCTCCTCACCAACAACGGAACAAAGCTGGATGGAGAATGACTTTGATGAGCTGACAGAAGTAGG
>NW_012106419.1:1942186-1943336 GCF_000951045.1 Mandrillus leucophaeus
ACACACACACACACACACACACACACACAAACAGTATGCCAGATGGTCACAGGTTCTATAGAGAAAAGCAGGATAAAGAGGACACATAGGGTGTTTGGAATAGTAGGATATTTCTAATTAGGTGACATTTAAGCAGAGACAAGAAGGAAATGGGGGAGTCAGCTATGTGCCTATTTAAGGGAAGAGCCAGTGTCAAGGCCCTGAGGCAGGGATAAGCTTAGTGTGTTTCAAGGAACAGAAAGAGGCCACTGTGGCTACAGTGGAGAGGACAAGGGAGAAAGGGATAGGATGCGTGTTCAGAGAGGCAGCAATGGGATCAGATCTTCTAGGGCCTTAGAGATATTATAAAAAACTAAGCTTTACAATGAGATGAGAAGCCACTGGAGACTTCCAAGCAAAGGAGTGTAAGAGGTAAAGGTGGAAGCACGGAAACCAATTATGAAAGAGGCTATTGTGAATCAATAATGAGGCAAAAGACGACGGTGACTTGGACCAGGATGGAAGCAATGGTGACGGTGAGAAGCGGCTGGATTATGAGATACTTTGTAGGATCAGCCAACAGGGTGTTTGAGAAATAGATGTGGGGATATGAGAGAAAAGGGAGAGCCAAGAAGGATGGAGTTGCTGTTTCCTACAAATGGAACAGGCGTCAGGAGGATTAGGAACTCATTTTAGACATCTTAAGTGTGAGAAACCTGTTAGACAGCAAGTGGAGAGGCCTAACAGGCAATTTGGTACCCAAGGCTGCAGTTCAGGAGTGAGTTCTGGGCTGGAGGGGAAAATTTGGGAGTTGTCAGCATGTCCGTGATATAAAGTTATGAGACTTGACCAGTTCATCCAGGGAATACGTATACACAGAAGAAAAGGATTCTAAGGACCGTACCCTGGGGCTCTCCAATGTTGAAAGGTTGGCAAAATACGGAGACCCCAACAAAGGAAGCAGAGAAGGAGTGGCCAGTGAGAAGAATTGGGGTGGGGAGTGTCCCACAGCACAGGAGAAGAAAAGTATCCCCAGAAGAAGGGAGTGCAAAAGACTTGAACAGGGATTTTATAAAATAAGTGTCACAATGGCTGAGGGGCACATGAAAAGGTATTTATTAGCCATATGGGAGATGCAGCTCTAAACCACAAAGAAATACAATTACACACC
>NW_012106419.1:1943386-1944422 GCF_000951045.1 Mandrillus leucophaeus
CACAATTAAAAGAACTAGAGAAGCAAGAGCAAACAAATTCAAAAGCTAGCAGAAGACAAGAAATAACTAAGATCATAGCAGAACTGAAGGAGATAGAGACACCAAAAAACCCTTCAAAAAATCAATGAATCCAGGAGCTGGTTTTTGAAAAGATCAACAAAATAGACAGACCACTAGCAAGAGTAATAACAAAGAATAGAGAGAAGAATCAAATAGATGCAATAAAAAAATGATAAAGGGGATATCACCACTGATCCCATAGAAATACAAACCACCATCAAAGAATACTATAAATACCTCTACGCAAATAAACTAGAAGGTCTAGAAGAAATGGACAAATTCCTGGACACATACACCCTCCCAACACTAAACCAGGAAGAAGTTGAATCTCTGAATAAACCAATAACAGGCGCTGAAGTTGAGGCAAGAATTAATAGCCTACCAAATAAAAAAGTCCAGGACCAGATGGATTCATGGCCAAATTCTACCAGAGGTACAAAGAGGAGCTGGTAGCATTCCTTCTGAAACTATTCCAATCAATAGAAAAAGAGGGAATCCTCCCTAACTCATTTTATGAGGCCAGCATCATCCTGACACCAAAGCCTAGAAGAGACACAACAACAATAAAAGAGAATTTTAGACCAATATCCCTGATGAACATCAATACGAAAATCCTCAATAAAATACTGGCAAACTGAATCCAGCAGCACATGAAAAATCTTACCAACCATGATCAAGTGGGCTTCATTCCTGGGATGCAAGGATGGTTCAATATATGCAAATCAATAAACATAATCCATCACATAAACAGAACCAATGACAAAAACCACGTGATTATCCCAATAGATGCAGAAAAGGCCTTCGACAAAATTTAACAGCCCTTCATGCTAAAAACTCTCAATAAGCTAGGTACTGACGGAACAAACCTCAAAATAATAAGACCTATTTATGACAAACCCACAGCCAATATCATACTGAATGGACAAAAACTGGAAGCATTCCCTTTGGAAACTGGCACAAGACAGGGATGCCCTCT
>NW_012106419.1:1944472-1946397 GCF_000951045.1 Mandrillus leucophaeus
CCATTCCTGACTTGGCGGGTCCCACACCCACGGAGCCTTGCTCAATGCTAGTGCAGCGGTCCGAGATCAACCTGTGAGGCAGCAGCCTGGCAGGGGGAGAGGCATCCACCATTGCTGAGTCTTGAGTAGGTAAACAAAGCTGCCAGGGAAGCTTGAACTGGGCGGAGCCCACTGCATCCCTGTAAGGCCTGCTACCTCTGTAGATCCCACTTCTGGGGGCAGGGCATAGCTGAACAAAAGGCAGCAGAAACTTCTGCAGACTTAAATGTCCCTGTCTGATAGCTCTGAAAAGAGCAGTGGTTCTCCCAGCACGGTGTTTGAGCTCTGAGAACAGACAGACTGCCTCCTCAAGTGGGTCCCTGAACCCTGTGTAGCCTAATGGGGAGACACCTCCCAGTAGGGGCCAACTGACACCTCATACAGGCCGGTGCCCCTCTGGGACAAAGCTTTCACAGGAAGGATCAGGCAGCAGTATTTGCTGTTCTGCAATATTTGCTGTTCTGCAGCCTCTGCTGGTGATACCCAGGCGAACGGGGTCTGGAGTGGACCTCCAGCAAACTCCAACAGACCTGCAGCTGAGGGACCTGACTCTTAGAAGGAAAACTAACAAACAACAAGGAATAGCATCAACATCAACAAAAGGGACATCCACACCAAAACCCCACCTGCAGGTCACCAGCATCAAAGACCAAAGGTAGGTAAAACCACAAAGATGGGGAGAAACCAGAGCAGAAAATCTGAAAACTCTAAAAACCAGAGTTCCTCTTCTCCTCCAAAGGATCGCAGCTCCTCACCAACAACGGAACAAAGCTGGATGGAGAATGACTTTGATGAGCTGACAGAAGTAGGTCTCAGAAGGTCGGTAATAACAAACTTCTCCGAGCTAAAGGAGGATGTTCAAACCCATCGCAAGGAAGCTAAAAACCTTGAAAAAAGATTAGACAAATGGCTAACTAGAATAAATAATGTAGAGAAGATTTAAATGACCTGATGGAGCTGAAAACCATGGCACGAGAACTTCGTGATGCATACACAAGCTTCAATAGCTGATTCGATCAAGTAGAAGAAAGGGTATCAGTGATTGAAGATCAAATTAATGAAATAAAGCAAGAGGAGAAGTTTAGAGAAAAAAGACTAAAAAGAAACAAACAAAGCCTGCAAGAAATATGGGAATATGTGAAAAGACCAAACCTACATTTGACTGGTTTACCTGAAAGTGATGGGGAGAATGGAACCAAGCTGGAAAACACTCTTCAGGATATTATCCAGGAGAACTTCCCCAACCTAGCAAGGCAGTCCAACATTCAAATTCAGTTAATACAGAGAACACCACAAAGATACTCCTTGAGAAGAGCAACCCCGAGACACATAACTGTCAGATTCACCAAGGTTGAAATGAAGGAAAAAATGTTAAGGGCAGCCAGAGAGAAAGGTCGGGTTACCCACAAAGGGAAGCCCATCAGACTAACAGCGGATCTCTTGGCGGGAACTCTACAAGCCAGAAGAGAGTGGGGGCCAATATTCAACATTCTTAAGAAAAGAATTCTCAACCCAGAATTTTATATCCAGACAAATTAAGCTTCAAAAGTGAAGGATAAAAAAAATCCTTTACAGACAAGCAAATGCTGAGAGATTTTGTCACCACCTGCCTTACAAGAGCTCCTGAAGGAAGTGCTAAATATGGAAAGGAAAAACCAGTACCAGCCACTGCAAAAACATGCCAAATTGTAAAGACCATTAATGCTAGGAAGAAACTGCATCAACTAATGGGCAAAATAACCAGCTAACATCATAATGACAGGATCAAATTTATACATAACAACATTAACCTTAAATGTAAATAGGCTAAATGCCCCAATTAAAAGACATAGACTGGCAAATTGGATAAAGAGTCAAGACCCATCAGTGTGCTGTATTCAAAAAAC
>NW_012106419.1:1949018-1949860 GCF_000951045.1 Mandrillus leucophaeus
AGGGCAATCAGGCAAGAGAAAAAAATAAAGGGTATTCAATTAGGAAAAGAAGAAGTCAAATTGTCCCTGTTTGCAGATGACATGATTGTATATTTAGAAAACCCCATCGTCTCAGCCCAAAATTTCCTTAAGCTGATGAGCAACTTCAGTAAAGTCTCAGGATACAAAATCAATGTGCAAAAATCACAAGTATTCCTATACACCAATAACAGATAAATAGAGAGCCAAATCATGAGAGAATTCCCATTCACAATTGCTACAGAGAGAATAAAATACCTAGTAATCCAACTTATAAGGGATGTGAAGGAACTCTTCAAGAAGAACTACAAACCACTGTTCAACGAAATAAAAGAGGACACAAAAAAATGGAAGAACATTCCATGCTCATGGATAGGAAAAACCAATATTGTGAAAATGGCCATACTGCCCAAGGTAATTTGTAGATTCAATGCCATCTCCATCAAGCTACCAATGACTTTCTTCACAGAATTGGAAAAAACTACTTTAAAGTACATATGGAACCACAAAAGAGCATGCATTGCCAAGACAATCCTAAGCAAAAAGAACAAAACTGGAGGCATTACGCTTCCTGACTTCAAACTATACTACAAGGCTATAGTAACCAAAACAGCATGGTGCTGGTACCAAACACAGAGACAGACCAACGGAACAGAACAGAGGCCTCAGAAATAACACCACACATCTACAACCATCTGATCTCTGACAAACCTGACAAAAACAAGCAATGGGGAAAGGATTCTCTATTTAATAAATGGTGCTGGGAAAACTGGCTACCATATGTAGAAAGCTAAAACTGGATCCCTTCCTTACACCTTATACAA
>NW_012106419.1:1950695-1982946 GCF_000951045.1 Mandrillus leucophaeus
ATCCCATTACTGGGTATATACCCAAAGGATTATAAATCATGCTACTATAGACACATGAACACATATATTTATTGTGGCACTATTCACAATAGCAAAAACTTGGAACCAACCCAAATGTCCATCAATAATAGACTGGATTAAGAAAATGTGGCACATATACACCATGGAATATTATGCAGTCATAACAAAGGATGAGTTCACGTCCTTTGCAGGGACATGGATGAAGCTGGAAACCATCATTCTGAGCAAGCTATCACAAGGACAGAAAACCAAACACTGCATGTTCTCACTCATAGGTGGAAATTGAACAATGGGAACACTTGGACACAGGGCGGGGAACATCACACATGGTGGCCTGTCATGGGGTGGGGGGCAGGGGGAAGGATAGCATTAGGAGAAATATATAATGTAAATGAGGAGTTAATGGGTGCAGCAAACCAACATGGCACATATATACCTATGTACCAAACCTGCACGTTGTGCACATGTACCCTAGAACTTAAAGTATAATAATAATAATGATAAAAGTAGTCATTATTTGTGCTAATAGATGCTGACGGGTCCAGAAAGAAGACTGAAAAATGACTACTGGATTTAGCCATGTGTAGGTCATGACTGTCCTGTATATTACCTGTTGGTAACACAGCAAGTCTGAGTACAGTCGACTCTCTAGCCACTCTCTGGCCCAGGGAACCTTTTCTCCTTTTCTTTAGTTGTATACAGACATGTTCTCTTTGTTTCAGTCTTAGGCCATGGCAGCCTCTGAGTGATTTTCTCATCTCTAGGAAGGGACCTCCCTGATCGTTTTAATCTGAGATTTTCCTCTGAGGCCCTGGATATCTTGCCCTGGTTCCAATTTTTCATTTTCTTACAAATACCCAACGATCTTCTTAAAATGTGTATCCTGATCCCGCAAGGCTGGGGCCTGAGATTCAACATTTCTAACACACTCCCAGGTGATGTCGCACTGCTGGTTCATGGACTGCATTTGAGTAGCAAGGCTATAAATGACATGATTACACTTCCAAAGAACACAAAAAGACTACGAAAACACAAGAGGGAATGCCTCAAGAATAAACAGAATTGTGCTGTGGCTACCACATTAACAGAAATACCATGTTTAGACTTGGGACAATAATAACTAAGCTGGGCTGGTTGAATTGCAGTTCAGACCTGGGTTCTATTTTAAAAAGGAAGATGCCAAACTAGAGACAGCACAGGGAGTGATAAACAGAACAGTGAAGAAGGGCCTGGAAATGATATACACCAAATGGTCTGAAGGACAGGGGTTCTGAAACTTGGTCTTTATTGCATGGATTGACCCAGTTTGGAGCTGTGGCACCTCTGTTGGACAGAAATCCAAATACATTGACAACATCGTTGAAATGGCTTCATTTTTGTGAAAATAAGAAATACACGTCAGTGAAGATAGATAAGGTGGACAGATAAAGATCATCTTATAATAGATCAGGGTCTGACACATACTGAAGGGAGTGGACTCACTGGGCAGTCCTTCCCCAGTTCTGCTACGAATCTCAGGGATACATACTCACAAACTACCTCTCTCAGGTCTCTGCCCTGCTGACTCTGCTGGTGCTTCCCAATGGCCACTCTTCCCTTCCTCCCAATAAACACAGCTCTGATTCTGTCTAGAGTGGCAATGTGTCCTGCTGAGAAAATTCATTTGCCACCCCGCCTTGTGGCATGGTGCTGGCCAATGAGATGTATGTGGAAAATGTCAAGTGGAGCTTTAGGAAAGCTCTTTAAAAGGGGGCAGACCTTTTGCCCTTTGTCCTTCTCCTCCTTCTTGCTTGGAATGCAGCTGTAGTGTTGGAAGCGGAAACCGAAAAGCAGCATTAGGGAAAGCCCAGCCTTGGAGTATGGAGATGAAACCCCCTATGAAGACAGGCTGAGAGGAAAGACAGAAGGAATGGGGTTCCTGTGGGCACCACACAGGTGCATACTAGCCCTGAAATGCCCATTTCTCAATTTATTATTACCAAAGAAAAATAAAAGTTTCACGAGGATCAGCTGCTAAAAAAGGTGGCTTTTCTGTCACATGCAGCCTGACATATTCCTAACAGACTTGCTTGGGAGAGCAGCACAGCCTCACTAGTTATGCTCAGGTACCTGAGTTAGGACAATGCCAGAGGCCACCACACATCACAGGCAGAGCATGGGGGCAATGGAAGCCCAGACTGTCTGTAAGCCTGGACTCAAAAGGATGAAATGACAGCCCTGGCAAGCTGGATGGTGATGGCCTGTAGCCGTACATTCACATTCTCTGTTAAATTCCACAGGCATCTGTACATGTCAATTCCCCAATTCAGATCCTGGTAGAAACATCACATGTGCAACTGACACAGAATATCATACAAACACCTCAAGAGTTCAAAGACTTTTGTCAATATGCTTGTAATATATCCTTCAGAACAAGAAGGAAACCAGTTGAAGGTAAACCGACCATAGCAAACAATTTCAATGCCCCACCCGATGTTCCTTGGACTCCCTTTATATGCACACTGTGGCTTCAGTCTTCACTTGCCTCCAAGAGCCAGAACCGTGGGTCTTCTTCTGCCCTTAAGCTACTGGAGCCCCACTGTCTACACTTCACCCCTGGGTGGAAAGTACCTGGGACCACTTTCCACCACTTATTCCTCCCTAAGTGGCCCTTCACCAATGACTGGTGTTTATGGGAGAACAAAACCCAGCTTCCTAAGCTGGAGATGGGACAGTACCTTGGTGTAACTCACACTTCTGATCCCTCTTGCAGGATCAGGCTGAGGCCACGCTCTGAGGGACTCTGCCTGAGTTTCTGTCCTGCCCTGTCCTGCGTCTCTCCACACCCTACCTGTCTTCCCCCTGGAAACACAACCTTTATGAACCACTTGCATGTGAGCCCTTCTCTCAGGATCTGCTTAGCGAAACCCAGACTAGGTCACCGAAGTTCTCAAGTTTTAAAATTTTATTTTATTCGCCTTAGCTTAGTAGTCTTTCATGGCTTTCTTTTCAAGAGATGCTGTGCTGCTTTAGGAAGAAGATTTAAAATCCAAGACTCCCCTCTTTCCCCTTAAAAGAGGAAATTATTAAATTGCTGTTTTGCAGTTAGTTAGAAAAAAAAATCCAGAGGTTTAACACATGTTTTCTAAATTCCCCCCACAGATTCACTCAAGTCTTGCGGCTCTGGGAAACGTCCTTCTTAATTGATCCTTGTCGTAGCTACAGCTCTGTTGACATTTCTAAAGCAAAACATAGCCTTCCTTCCAAACGCAGTGAATACACAAATGAAGCTTTTCATATATGTGAAAGCTGAGCCCCGCCGTGGAACACTGAAGCCGCCTTGTGATTTGAAATGGACATCTGCGTTTCTCCACCACTTCCTCACTGCTGACTGCCTTAGCAAGCGCCCAGCCTTTCTCCCAGGCAGTTTCACTCAAGGCTGGGCTCTCCCTGATGCAAGGGCCACAGGTAATCCAGGTGAGAAAATACAAACAGGCTGGGGGTGCCTGCTCCCCACCACCTTCTCTTGTCCTCTCAAGGAGGAAGGGAAAGGCCTGCAGAAGCAACTGAGAAACACTGAAAGGTCTCTCAGGAATGCCAAGTTTTCTTCTGGTAAGCAGATGGGGAAGACCAACAAAGCGAGGTAAAGAGCTTGCTGTTGTGTTGGAGCCTCAAGTGGGCTTCGAGCCAGGTGAGGCTTTTCTACCTGGTGTTAATGCAGGAAGTTCAAGGTAAAGTCACCAGGGGGCCTGGGGCACTGGATTAAAGACAGGAAGGGGGCGGAAAAGACTTACTATTTTCTAAGTATTGGCATCCACCCTCAGGGCTCTCTTACCAGGGCAAGCAGCGAGTTCATTCATCATCTTAATGGCCGGGCCAAGATGACTATAAACATCTAAGGGTTGCATTTTACTTGAGGCTACTATTAACTTGACAAGAGACAGCAGAGAAAGCAGAACACAATGAAAATCAGTCCCTGCCCTGAATGAAAGCCGCAGAGTGAAGGAAGGCTGTTTGTAATCTGTCCCAGCACAGAGGGATGAGGCTCACTTCTGCCTAAGAACCATTCTGTTGCTTAATGCTTGGTTTCCTGGCTCTGCTAACACAATTTGCTTTGTTTGCCTGCACAGATGCAGTTTCTGCATGGAACCTTCTGTCTAAAAACAGGCCAAAGCACTCCCTCAAATAAAGGTATACAAACACATAAGTGTTTAAGTCCTTCCTGCTCTATCCAGATTAGTAAGTGGATCTGTTTTATCACCTGGCGCCATCTTGAGCTGTTTGCCTTGAAAGTGAAGAGAGAACCATTCCAGAAAGAAAGGGACCGCCCTTTCTGTGGTAAAGGTAGACACAAACTGAAGAATCACTTGATAAGAAAAACAAACTTACAAGCCCTTGATGCCTCTTGTCATAAAGAATAAGCCACTGAAAGCCTTGAAAGTTGACTTGGTGCTTTACTGCTCCAAAGCCCAACTTGGAAGACCAGTTTAACTTGGAACTCAAATTATACTCCTTAGAAACAGCAAAAATGAGCTTTCCTTAGAACATCATCACCCCTCCCACAATACACTGTCATGGAGGAAATAAGGACCTAGGGCCTATCCATCTATCTCAGTCTCTCAACGAGATCAGAAGACAATGCAACGTTTTATTAGCCAAATTCAGTGATTTATGGCCAACCGATGCCAGGCACGAAGCACATTCCTCATGAGCTTACAGTACTCTGTGCGCTAGAGCATGATCAGTAGTAGAGGATCCGGGTTCTCCCCGCTGAGTTCACAAACATCCCCCTTCCTCACTTTTCTTTCTTCCAGCAGTCCCAACACTGAGTCTCTGACCTTCCTGGCCTGTCAGTGCTATTTCTTTGTTCTTTCTCTAAGATGTCTCCAGCCTCTGTTCTTCCTTCTCTGTTCTCTCAGTCCAGACTTCTCTCAAATCCCATAAATGGCTCATCACTGCCTACCTGATAAAAAGTCTGAATCCCATACCACATTCCTCCAGCCCTTTGGGCCAGATGCCTCCCTGCCCAGTCTGAAAGACTCAGGATCTAGTCCCCTGCCTTTGTTTTTGGAGGGCATTATTCTTCTCATTACCTAAACTTCGCTATTATGTATGACATGCATCACATATTTGAACAATTATATATCTTGGGTTTTAAAAAGTCAATATCCCTAAGCCAAAAACTCCAATACTTAAGCAAATGGTAAGTAAATGGAAAAAAAGTCAACAAGCATTATTTTTTAAAAATCAGGAGTCACAAAAGCCAACACAGACATTTATTGAACTGACTTCTATTTATTGCTTCACATTAAATTTCATGTAATTTTATTTTCTTAAGTACAAGCAACTCATTAAATTAAAAAATGTTCAGTTTAACACTGTCTCTATTTTTACAGTATGTAGACAGACACACACACACACACACACTCTCAGTCCTTCATTAAGACAATGACTGATAATTTTTGTCTTAAAAGGAAGAGTTATCACCCCCTGATATACATTCTATGTTCTATATTCTTGCCTTATTTTCCTCTTCCCCCTCAGCATTATTTAATCTTGGTTTGAAGTAGGTGATCAGTATATCCCTTCTGAGTAAATGAATGAGCTATAAAGTATAAGCTCACGTGTGGCAGAGTTGGGGCTACCATGGTAGGTACCCGTCATGTACAAGTGGGACTGTACATGATGGTGTAGGACTCATTTAATCCTTGGCACAATCCCACTTTAAAGAGAAAGAAACTGAGGCACAGAGAGAAGACCCCTGACCCAAGGCCACACTGGCCATCAGAAACAGAGTTGGAATCTCAACTCTGTATCTGCTGGTCACCAAAGCTACACTTTCCCTCTATTTCACACTAATTGCCTGTCATTTTACTTCTAGCAGCTTCTAAAATTCGAACTCCAGCTTAGTTGCTTCTTGCAATCACCGTGAAGCACAAATATTCCAGCCAGCAAATAGTTTTCAAAGCATCACGAGTTCTAAAAACTCCATGGACACTACGTTCTGGTTGACCCTCTCCACTCCTCTCCTTGAAGCCGGACACTTGAAGCCCCAAACTCTCATCTCTTTGACTAGTTTATCTGTTGCCAAGGGGAGAACATGAAAACACAGTAAGACTGCAGACAAAGTTCCACCAGAAACGCAGATCCGGACTAGAACATACGGAAAACAGCCAGGCTGGAGGTCACAGGCTGGTGGCCTACAGGCTAGATGCAGTCACTGGACATGTTTTGTTTGGTTCGTATGATGTTCAGAAAACATTTTAATTAGCTGCCAAAGTCATAAGATCTCTGGGTTATATTAGAAAATAGAGTGTGCTAGGCCTCACTCCCACCTGGCAACCACTGAATGCTGCTGGGAGCCTGATGCCCTGTGGGTGAGGCTGGAACCCTCCATCTTCCCACTGTCTTCACTGCTTCCTCCTGCCCCACCCTGGTCCTCTTCATCCACATACCACACCTGCCTCACCCCACTTCTGCACACTGTGAGGTGTATGCTACTAGATCTTGTATGAGAACCTCAGCGAGGCTCTATCAGACCAACCTACAACTTATAAGAGCCTAGAAAGTGAGGTGCTAAGGTTAGAGATACTTCTAATCCTATGGGCCTCTCTGGAAGAGGCTGGTGAGCCCTGACTACATGACTTGCACACTCAGGATGCTCCAGCCCACTTCCAGCTGCCAGGGGCTATATTACGGCATCTCTGCACCCAAGAGCATTTTTCCAAAACCATGTAGGTCTCTCCTGCCATGCCTATGGGAGGGCAGGAGTACTGGAGAATATAAGTAGCCCCAGGAGACCTCATTTCTTGACTCTTGGAGAAAGGAGTATAAATCCCCCAGCTCCCTTACTCTTCCTAGAGTTGCCCTGCAGGAATAAGCTTCATTGCCCACTGCAGTAGTTGGTTTAACAGCTCACTTTTCATTCACTGCCTCCTGCCTGTATCATTTCACCTCCCTACCATTGTTTCACCTCCCTACTATATCACTTCAACCCCCTACCATTGTTTCTTGCATCTCCCAAATAAAGAAATTTCCCTGAATTCCTTGGCATCTGAGAGACCCCAACCAAGACAGTGTATCACATTGTGTAGAAGAGTCAGGCCAGGGTGACTGCCCCATTTGTTCTCCCTTCTCTCCTAGCATGGCCTCCTCTGTCACTCTGTGGCAAGCTGCTGCGTCCTCTTTGTACCCAAAAGTCAGCTGGGAGCCCTCATGCACCTGGCTTGAAGCTTATCCTTTCATGTCCATGTCTGTATCCATGCATGCCATACAGTCAATATCATGAAGATGTACACATAACCCCAGCCCCTTCTTTGAGTTTTTCTCCCTGCCTACCCCTGGTCACATGAGGCATTCATGAGTGCAGAAATCCAGAATGGGCTAAAAACAAAACAGATTGAGGTGGGAGGGGAGATTTCTTAGAACCAATGAGTGGTGAAATCCTGACAGGCTTGTAAGAGCAGGCAAAAACGTCCTGACATCTCCCTGCCACCAGAAATGTTACTGGCCCTTTGTTCAACATGGGCAGCCTCTTTCCATCCTACTGGGTTCTCTCCTCCCCCTCCTCCTTTACTCTGTTCTGCCCTCTCATCCCTGCTCCAATCTAGGTCCCTCCTTCACCAGCCAAATAAACTGACCCATTCCACCCACCCTAGCTCTGCAATGTAGGAATCAGCTGACACCAGATCCTTTGGAGGCTCATCCATGTACCTTAAGCACTCATCCAAGGATTCTGTCCAACAGGGCACTAGCTACTGTGGTAATGACTTGCTTTACCTTGTCATGTCTATGCTTCAAACAACTTTTCAGTACCTCTGTAAAGCAGCTGGCACCTTGTGCTTTAATTGCTTACTGACATGCCTTTGGCCCCATTAGGCTGTGAGCTCCCTGGGAGCAGGGACTAGATCTTTGTGTCTCCTTGTGGCTGGAACAGTCCCTGGCATTTAGCAGGTATTCAATAACTGCTGTCCAAACAAATCCATGGCTATTCGACAAAGGCAAGAAGAACCAAATCCCTTTGTGCCAAACGGCTCCACACCAAGAAATTAAAACAAGGCTTTACCTTGACTCCAAGGCCACAGAGCTATATATCTCCAGGGACATCACTCACATTATATTCTGTGGAGGTATCGTTTATACGGAACCCAGTGTGAATGGTGACCCTGGTGTGATGCAGTGGTGATCTATTCTTCCTTATGCTCCTTTTTAACCATGCACCACTCCCCTGCCCCGGGGCTCCCTCTCACTGCTCCCACAGGGCACCCCAGGAATCTCACTCTGTAGTGAGGCTTTGCTGGTTCCTTACCCAGCAGGCAACACGGTGCAGTGGGCCTGCCCTGAGGAAACCCAGTTGCCGATCATTATACCCTGAGCTCTGGCTGGACAGCACAAGCCAGCCAGCAGAGTAGCCACCAACAAATTAAGCCCTCTTTTATAATGTGTTTTCAAGTTAGCTTTATTTAGGAGAGAAAAAAGCCAGCAGATGGTCATCCATGTGTATCCTATGTTTTTATAAGCAGCGTTCCCTCAAAGGAAAAAATAATCCAGAATAAACCTATGAAAGTAGCCTTGCCTTAGAAGAAGACAGAAAAATCCATTGCAGGGGATATTTTGTATTCAGTCTTAGAAGCTAATATATAACTAATTGACTGTGTGATGACAGAGAAGACAGGTAACCTTGGAGGCCTGGGCCTTAAGTCTCTGTAACTTTGGACAAAACAAATTACCATCCATCTACCTACCCACCCACCCATCCACCCAGCCAGGCATCCACTCACACACCCATCCACCCAGCCAGCCATCCACTCACCCATCCACTCATCCACCCAGCCATCCATCCACTCACACACCCATCCACCCAGCCAGTCATCCACTCACCTGTTCATCCACCCACATACCCACTCATCCACCCAACCAGCCATCCCCAGTCACCTATCCACATAACTATCCACCCACTCACCCACCCAGTCACCCAGCCAGTCATCTACCTACCTACCTACCTATCTATCCACTCAGCCATCCACCCAGTCATCCATCCATCCATCTATCTATTCTGTGGACAGATCCTGTGCAGCCAGGTGGGGAGCCTGCACATGAGGTCCCTGAGCTGAGATTTAAGGACAGAGTAGTTCATTAAACAAAAATGGGGTGGGGGTGATTCCTGGGTAAAGGCAGCTTTGGTATTAAGTGGCGACTGATTCAAGTGAGTATGTGGGGGCATGGTGAGCCAGGAGTCTGAGGAGAAAGGAAGGCATGCAGGACCAGGCTCAGGAGCTGAGGAGTCTGAACTCCTTCCTGAAGAAAGTGAAGCAGAGCAGTCACAAAGTCAGCTTTCTTCTCAAATTGTTATTGGTATAACTGAGATTATGGGGTTATTTTTTATTTTTATTATTCTTTTAAATTATGCATTTACCATGGCAATACTTTTTTTTTTTTTACATTTGCTTACTATCATAAATATTTATAAAAATTGTTTTGCTTCATTCTATGCTTATTTGACTGTGGCACACTTTTTATTCAACTACTTTTGTATTCTTGAGTAGTTTATCTGTAAATAACTACTTTTCAGGAAGCTCTCATGGTTACTATAGCAGATGTGGCCAGCACCTCGCTCATATTCCCCAGAACCAGCCAGAGTCCTGGTCACCTGAAGCCACGCCCCTCCAGGTCAAAGGCTTCCCGCATCTTTCTGCCCGAGTTGAGTTGCTTCCCGGCCCCAGGGAGTGTGGGCCTACTTAGAGAAGGCTGGAAGTGCCGGAGAGTTCACACACAGTGAGCGGTTCTCCATGATTAATGACAGGAGCAGGGGGATCAGTCCTCCAGCAGCTTCCTCATCCTGGAGGGGAATGGATCTGAGGTTTGTTACACACAGTCTCTCGGAGGGTCTGAGGAAGACAAGCCCAAGGTGCCACAGCAGTAACCAGCTTATAAACGCACACCTTCCTGTCTTTCCTCTTTCCTGTCTAAACTCACCACTGAGATCCCCCACCCCCAAATAAACTATCTGTACCTATATCATTGTATCAGTGTATGCTTTTGGGGAAATCCAAACTAGAAGAAGTAATAACCTAGGAATTCTCATATACCTGAGTATATCTTTATTTTGACTTCACAATGGAGGGCAAGTTGGCTGCGTGTCGAATTTAAAATTCACGATGGAATATACTGTTCTAACTTTGGACATTAATGTTACAGAAAAGTCTGTAGAAACTGGTTTCTTTGTTTTCTGCTGTTAATAGTATCATTTTCATATCCTTAAAATTAAAAATTTCATAAAGCTATTTGTAGGCATTAAAATGTTTTAAATATTTTAGCCGGGTGTCTGCTGCACCCGTTTTAGGAAATGGAGATCCTCCTTTGCTGTCTAAGGAATGGCTTCTGTTCCAATTATTCTGGAACCATTTTCTCTTTGCTGTTTTCCAGTTTCCACCTTCCACAATATAGTCCTCACTGTCATCCTTTTTTATTGCTTCATTCATTTTCTTCAAATTCTCAGAGCTTCTCAAAAACACCTCTACATCATTAAATCAATTTTCTCTTCTGCTGATTCTGCTCTTTCCTGAGTATAACATATTTTAATTCTGCCGCTGATTTCCTGGTTTCATTGTAACGTTTCTTTATCCCATCCATAACATGTATTTTTGCTTGCCTCCCAGTTCATTCCATTTTCTTACAGTCTATTGTTCTACTATCTGATCTTTCACTGTGTTCATTTTTTTTGACTTTCATCAAGAACAAAAGTAGATGCTCTGTAAAATTTACTTTTGTTTTCTATTAATAATCTTTTTAAAACTTATGCTTTCCCTCTGTATCTTAGTCATGCTTTTCTTAGTTTACCCATTAGAATCTTTTCACAGGCCCATGTTGGTCCTGTTAGGCCTGTGGGTTGTTAAGCAGGTTTGGTGGGCTCTCCTGGTGCCCCTAACTAGCCACTGGGTACTGTCAGAATCCTGCTCGGGGCTGGGTGATGCCATTTACATCCCCTGTTTATCAACCTTGCAGCATGGCTGGAGTCCTGGAAGGGTGGTTTCTGTTTCTTTTCCCTTCCTTTTCCTGCCACCCTGAGGGTCATCTTGGCCATCTGCTTTTCTGGCTGGCCCTGCCTCCACAGCAGCTACAAGACATCTCTGTGCTCCATCACCATTCTGGAGCTAACACTCAACACATCCCGAAGAGCCCGATACCCTGTCAAGTTTCTGTCAAACTGAAACCTAGGGTTCCTTGTGACAAAGATTTTTCAAAGGTTGCTGGAATTCAACAGCAAAGAGATCAAAATGATGTGCTCCCATATTTCCCATGGCCAGCTACGGTGGCCAATGGCCTGTACCTGTGGCCTTCTCAGGCACGTTGTCTTTGACCTCCTAGAGCCTCCTTGTCCAGTATGCTTGGGAGGCTACTCACCACCCCTGCGTCCCCCCAGTGGCCAGTGACGATACAGGGGTAGAAAATGATGCTATCCCCAGCAGCTTCAAGGGGGGACAATTCTGCAGAGTGATTTATGCTCCAGGGCTTCCCCACTTCTTCCCAGCTCATAAATCAGACCAAGGCTAGCTTTTACCCGACAGCACACCCCTCCCAGCCCTTCCCCAGCCCGCCCCTGATCCCTCGCCCCTCTTCTCCTGAGAGTGCTCCTCCAATAAATCACATACATTGGGCCTCATGCAGTGAAGAAGGGATGGGACAAGAGTGCAAAAAGTCCCTGGTGTATAGTAGGTGGTCAAAATTGTGACTTCACATCCTCTGAAAAGTTACAGAGCTAAGGATATGACCATTTACTGGTACTAATCTCTGTAAAAGACATTCATCACAATTTTACTTAACATAAAAACTGGGAATAATCCAAATACAGAATAAGAGGAATTTTTCAGGTAAATCCATAGTATAACCATATGGTAGAATATTATGCAATCTCCAAGTTAAAAAGAAAAACATGGTAAAGGGGGAGCAAAGCAAGATACAGAGGGTTACTGAGTTTATAAAATAGTAAGACTAAGTCCTATATACTGACAGAGCGGGGTCAGCTCTGAACTTTCTAGCAGCCAATAAAGAGAATGAAGCCTAGTCAGTCACAAGGTAAAAACAAGCCAAAATGCTCAGGCAAAGCACAGCTATTTCTAAGTCTGAGGCTGGAAAGAAATTTCTTGCATGGGTCCTGGGTGAGAGAAATCTGTGTAATGTAATGACCCAGTCGCCAACTACATCTTTTCAATTACCACAGAGACAAGTTCCACAGGTCAAATCCCCAAGGAAGCCCCTCTCCCCGACCTACCATCCCACCCTGCACAGGGAGATGGCATCACAGCACATGTGATTCTGTAAAAGATACTCTGTGTGTGGCCAGCGATACTTGAACCTTACAGACACTTGGTTCTCTCCTGACTGGGCTTAATCCAGGGGTAATTTTTAGGGTATAGAAAGTGGAGGGAAAGCGCACCCCTCCTGCAGTCCTTGATTGCTTTTGTGGCCTCCCTCAACCCTTGAGCTCCTGAAGGCTACGAAGCAGCAGGGAATCTGAGATGACTTCTTGGGAAGTTTTGGAGTGCCTCCACTGTTGGTAGCTCTGAGCATTTCAGCTGTCCCCTAAGCTGGGCAGGCTTGGCACAATCCTGTCAACACTATTGAGCCCACAGAATATGTGTCTGAACAAATGCCATTGACCTGCTCAATGTATGCCCAGTGCTCATCAGTGGGCAGAGTGAAGGTTTTCCGCAGAAAGTGACTGTGGTTCCATTTTAACATAAAGAACAAGGCACCCCTGTTCAAGGCTGTAAATATTAAAAAGCTGCAAGCAGTCCCAGCTGAACAGCTATCAACAGTTAGAGCAACGCTGGATAGAACGGTGTCGACTTTTGTCTACTTGTTCCCCCTTGTCTGCAGGGAAGCCTGTTCCACTTCCTCTGAGAGGTAGTACACTCGGGGTGATTACGGGTAGGGGAGAATACCAGCACTGTACCTTTGAGTCACACTACATAAACTTCACTTCAAATTAATTCACTCTAAAAAAACTCACTCAATTTGTGGAAATAATTTAACTACCTCAATTCATTCAAATATGTTAGGAAGGCCGGGGCAGTGGGTCACACCTGTAATCCCAGCACTTCAGGAGGCTGAGGCAGGCGGATCACTTAAGGTCAGGATTTCGAGAACAGCCTGGACAACATGGCAAAACCCTGTCTCTACCAAAAAATACAAAAATTAGCCAGGCGCACACCTGTAGTCTCAGCTAATTGGGAGGCTGAGGTGGGAGGATCACTTGAACTCAGGAGGTGGAGGTTGCAGTGAGCCGAGATTGTGGCACTGCACTCCAGCCTGGGTGACAGAGCGAGACTTGTCTCCAAAAAAAAAAAAAAATAAGTAATCCAAAACACAGGCCAAAGCAGTGACCCTCTAGTAGAAACATCAAGTACATCACATATAATACCTAGCACAACAACCAGTGATCTGCCCTTACTTTTACAACTACTGACCTAAAACTGGAATTCTCTAGAACATGTGTTTGCTGGAGACAGCAACTGTACCATCTCCAAGAAGGGGCCAGATGTAAAACCACAGGGAGAGGATTCCACAAGAGAGAAGGGATGGGAGACTATGTAACGACAGACACTTCTCTGGCACTCTATGGGTATTTACAGCTATACCAACATATTTCTAAGGGTATTTATGGCTATACCAACATATTTTCTAAGTCCAGGATGAAAAAAGTTCTAATCATTCTAAATGATAGTCCACAGAAAGCAACAGTGTTTGTAGAATCATTGCCTATTCCAGGCTATAATGAAAGCCGGCAAGTGTACCAGATGGAACAACCGCTCTTTACAGGGATGCCCTCCTTACCTTCTGCCACATGTTGATAAAGAAGAGCTCCCGGGAAACATTGAAGGACACGTTGGCGTCATAGGCATCATCCCCGAGGTTGGAGATAGAGATGTTTAGGGAGATGTTCTTCACAGCCCCCAAAGCGAGATACAGGGTTTTCTCATCCATACTGTAATGGAAAATAGACAGCAATGAATGCCCTGAGGCCTACACTAATATAACATGAGACACAGGGGGTAGTTGAAGGTGGCGGGCAGAAACTGAGATTGGAACTACAAGTTCCAGGAGCCCCATTAACCAGCCATGGGTCCTCGGGCAATCAGTTAGCTCTGGGGCCTCAGCTTCCTCATGTAAAGCACAGGGTTCTACCTTGCCTAACTCACTAGACTGTTTAGAGGCTCACAGGAAATCCTATATATCAAACTTAAAAAACTATAAGGCATTTAATAACCTAAGCGTGGGATTCATTCGCACATGAATTCATTCGGTTATTTTTGAGTGCCTACCACGTGCCAGCCACTACTCTGTGCTAGGGAAGAAGCAGCAAAGAAAACAGAGTCCTTGTCGCTTCAGGGAGAGAGAAAACACACACAAAAAGAAGCAAATATGTGTGTCAGATTGTGATAAGAGCTGTGGAGAAAACTTACAAAGGGTAAGGAGGATAGAATGTGCCAGACTTGCAAGGGAGATGGGGTGCAATTTACAATAAGGTGATCAGGGAAGCCTCACTGATGAGGTGACCTTTCAGTACAAACCCAAAGAAAAAAGGGGAGCAAGAAACACAGGTACGTGGGGACTAGCAAAGGAGAAGTCCCTGAGGTGGGCGTGTGCCTGGCACGTGCAGGTAACAGCAAGGAGGTCAGTGCAGCTGGAGAGGAGTGATAAAGAGAGCAGGAAGGAATGAGCTCACAGGGGCCAAGGGAGTTGAGGCAGCAGATCCCACAGGGCCTTGTGGGCCAGCATGGGGACCTTGGTTTGACCCTTGGAAGCCCCTTCAGGACTCTGAGCAGAGCAGCAGTGTGACTGGATGTTCATGTTTAAAGGAAACTCGCACTGGCTGTGATGTGAACGGTCTGTGGAGTGGCCAGGAAAGGAACAGGGGGCCTGGGTAGGAGGCTCTTGTGACAATCCAGGTGTGAGAAGATGAATGTGGAGGCCAGGGTGGTGGCAGCCAAGGGGGTGAGATGGGGTCATATTCTGGACACATTTCAAAGGTCATGCCAACAGATTTTCCTCATGGACTGGATGAAGGGTGTTAGGAAAAGAGGAGTCAAGGACTGCTCCAAGGATTTTGGATTCAATAACTAGCAGAGAAAAGTTGTCATTTATTGAGATGGGAAAGACTGGGTCGAGAAGGTTCAGCAGAGAAAACCCAAATGCCTATTGGATTTTAAAGGAGATATTAAGGCAGGTGGATGCATGAGTCCGGAGTTGAAGGAGGATTCTGGGCTAGAGATACATTTGGGACAGACTAGATACGATCACTAGGAAATGAGTATAGGTAGAGATGAGGACTCACATTTACAAGTTGAAGATGAGGAGGTATCAGCGAACAAGACTGGAAAAGCATGGCTAGGGCAGGAAGAGGAAAACTGAGAGAGAAGGCATCCACATGGTCACAGAGGACAAGCTCAAGAAAGGAAGGATCAATTTTGTCCAATGTGGCAGACAGGTCACAACAATGGGAATAATTAGAACTGGCCATTGGAATCAGCCTTCTGGAGGTCACTGGTGACCTTGATAAGAACTGCTGAAGTGGTGTGATGGGAGGAAAGCTTGACTTGAGAGAGTTTCAGAGATGTAGGAGGAGAACAAATGGATGCAATGAGGACAGACAACTACTTGGAGGAGTTTTTCTCTAAAGGGGAACAGGGAAGTTGGATGGTAGCTGGTCGGGGAAGTGGGCTCCAGGGAGCTTTTTGGCTTTTTATTAAGATGGGAATTACCATAGTATATGTGCATGCTAATGGGAATGATACATTAGAGAAGGAACAATTAATGAAAACATGACAGGACATAATTGTTGGGGTCTGATGAACGACTGGAAGGGCTGTTCTTGCCTGGCTAGAGGTGAGCTGAAGATGCATTAATAGATGGGTGGTAGGAACATGCAGGAATTCCTCTGTGATTGCTTCTCTTTTGCAGTGAAATAGAAGTAGGGTCAAAGACTGGGAGTTGGAGGAGAAAGAGGTGAATGTTTGAGGTGTGAGGAGATGGAGGGAAATGGGGGCCCAGGAGAGGGGTGAGTGAACGGGGTGAGGATGAGAACATTGATACGGCTGAGGCTGAAGGTGACAAGGATGAAGATGCATGAGAGACTGATGGTTATTATGTGATGTGATCTTTGAACAAAATAAATCCATGTGAGTGGCCAGTTTTAATTGGACAACCAGTTAATGGAAGACGTAATTAAGGATACAAGGGTTTGTATAATGAACGGTTGTTATTTTTGGCCACTCAGCATCCTGACATCCTATCGTTTTGGGAGAATCTCAAGATAAGTGGGAGGGGCACATTAGCAGAAAGGGGACAGATCCTCTCTTTCCTCTCTTCTTGATGACTAGGGTGTGGGTACTTGCCTAAGTGAAATCATGTGATCTAAAGGTGATCAAGTGGCAGTGATGTGGTAACAGATGCTCCCACCCAGGGCTACAAATTTTGAGGGTTGCACAGAGACACCAGGGATCATCTGAAGTAGCTACAGAGCAGTAGAGAGCCCAGAGGTGGAACCCTGGGCTGAGTCTTGCCTCTTCTGTTTCCTGTCTGTGTTGGTTCCCCAGCCTTCTTGCCTATGCTCTGAACCACCCCACATCCTTTTAATAAATTCCTTTTCTGCTTGAATTAACCAGCATATGTTTTTGTTGTTTGCAACCATTAATACAGCTAATATACCATGCAAAAGAAGAGAACTATTCAAAATCTCCATAGGCGAAAATACTTTGAAATACTAATTTCTGGGGGGTAGAATCTTCATTACCCATCCGTGAAGAGAGGACCTCACTCTCCTGCATGTCTGGCACATCAACAAGAATAACATGTGCAATGAGAAATATGATGGCCTTGCTTTGGAAGCACGGGCTCTGAGGATCCAAACAAGATGTGAAAAATTAACTTAAGAGTTGCAAATTCTTGAATGGCCTCCAATAAATTAAGACCCTGATCTCAAGCTATTGTGGCAATTATTTATTATTGTTGGCCATTTTAATCTTAAACAGTGGATAGGTTATTTCTGTCCTTCTGTTTGTTTTTGGAAGATTAAAAGAATAAACCTCAGGCTTGAGTTATGAGAGAGCGCTAACCTAGCTTTATCTCAAGATGGAAGTGGACAGGCATTCACAAGTATCCCTGACATCAGACAGTGTCCAAGGTTTCCATGGAATGTTTGGCAGGGAGACAGTATAGACAAGCCCAGGACCATGGAGGAGGGGCTGCCTTTTCATTCCAGTTTAGTTGTTCATGTGATCAGCCTCCTTTCCTTGTATATAAAGGGCAAGGGATCAGGCCAGGGACATCTAAACTTCTGCCAATCCCCAAACCTTGGGCCTCTGTCACTTAATCACACAGCAAAGTCATTCCCGGGATTTCAATGTCAAGTGATTCAAACATGGCTCTGTGACTAAGGGAAGCAGCCAGGCAACTTCCAGGGCAGAATGTGAGCTCAGATTTTTTTAAAGGAGCCTCAAAGCTGGGGTTTCATTCTTTCTCCAAAGCTAAAAAAAAATCTTTGACTAAAACAGCACATCTCTGCTTCCAAAGTTATTTTTAGAAATGAAATGAAAATGTGATATGCCAGCATGATATTGGGTGTTGTCAAATATGTCATCCTTCTGAAACCTCACAACACTGTGAAAGGGTCTCGATGTTAGGCCCATATTTGAGAGATGAGGAAATTGAGATGCAGAGAGAGAAGATGCTGTGCTGGTATGAGAACCCAGCATCTCCTATCCCTTCAAAACTCGTTCCTCTCCACCAAAACCCACATTTTTCCAGCCCCCTGACTATCATGTCCCCAGGGGGTCCTTCCTGATCTCCCTGCCTGGGTGAAATAAATCCTCCCATTATGAGCCCTCCCCATCCCCATGTGCTCCATCAACCCTTCATGGCACTTATTGAAGTTGTGATTACGCATTTGTTTGTGGGGCTATTTTGGTTAAGGACTGTCTATCCCTCATTAGAATCTAAACACCGGGGCAGGACCCTTCTCTGACTTTGCTTATCATTGAACTCCTAGAGACAGAGTTGTGCCTGGCACAGAATTTCTCAGGGAATAAAGTTCCCTGAATATCAGAGAGATTCTTCTTCAATAAATAACTAAGCACCGTGGAATGTTCAGCATACAAACCCTGTGCCTGATTGTTTCCACCTTTCAACAGGACTGTCAGAGAGGCTGGTCTCTCCTAGCAGGTGTTCAGTGAACACTTGAATGAATGAATATCCATGACATCCCCACAACAGATCATTAGCTCCCTCTTCACATTTTACAGATGAAGAAGTTGAGCCCCAGAAAGGAGAACCCACCCAACTGAGGTCACCCAGCCATGTAGGGTCTGAGCTGCAACTAGCAGCACACCTCCTTTGGCATGAAGGTTGTCCCAGCTATGGCTCTAATATCATCTCCATCTCAGTCAGGAAGGGCTTTGGCAAGAAAGTTTACTAACACCTGAAAGGAACAGGACTCCACAAAGACCAACCTCTCTTATAGTTGAAATAGTAAAACGATCAAGCATAGAGTTTTTGTGCTAAACACTGCAGGGGTGCTTATTTATTGAGGAACAGTGTTTCTAATCTTCAAGAAATTTTATTCCCTGAGAAATTTCCCCATTAATTTTAATTTGCTTGTGCAGTCTTTTAAGTGGGTTATATTACTTTGTACATGGACCGCTTTGCTGTGCTTTTATATGAAAATCCTCATTAGTAGTCAACATAAGATACAAAGTGTACTGTTTCTATAAAGCTTATCTTACAGCATGTATATAGCCTGCTGGAAATATATTGCTCATTTGTTTTTAAAAATCCTACCCAAGTACATCTCATAGCAGTCGGATTTTTTTGACTGTGTTATTGGGTTTGCACTTAAGTTTAGCACCAATTCATTCACTATACTCAATGGCTGATGTTACTGATGACATCCTGGCAGCTGTGTCAAGCCAGAAAATCTCTGTAGAACTTGTGCTCTGCCCTCATTCATCACTGTACATTAGGATTACCATTCAAAGTTCCTTGTTAGGTAAATGCAATACATTTCCATATCAACCACATGTGCTGAATCACTAAGGCCACTAAAGCAAAATTTTCCCCTTCTATCCAGATAATTTTTTGGATGATGCTTAATAATTTTCTATTGGATCATTTAGATTTTCCTTAAGTCTCAGACATAAAAACCATGACCTTTTCTTTTGCTGCCATCATAAATCTAGCCTGAGTAAAGGCTAGCACAAGTGTTAATCAAATGCATCCAACTATTTGCACTAAAAAACTTCTCATTACACCATCATTATCATTATTGGTATTGTATCTATCAACCACAACTATATTTGACAATGATGACTAGGATAATAGTGTAGAGCAGCCAAGTCTGTCCATCCATCCATCCTTCCCTCCTTCTCTTATTTCTCCCAGTTGTTTATCCATCTGTTACATTTTAAAAACCACTTTTTCCCACCTCATGCCTATTAGGATGGCAACTACCAAAAAAACAGAAGATAAGAATTGTCAAGAACGTGGAGAAATTGAAACCTTTGTGCACTGTTGGTAGGAATGTAAAATCGAGCGGCTGCTTGGAAAACAATATGAATATTTCTCAAAATAATTAAACGTAGAATTGTCATATAACCCCAAAATTGTACTTTTGGGTATATTACCCAATGAACTGAAAGCAGGAACTCAAAGAGACATTTGTTCCCCCATGTTCATAGCAGCACTATTCACAGTAGCCAAGGGTAGACACAATCCAAAGTGTCCATGGACAGACAAGTGGATAAACCAGATGTACTACACATACAATCCCCAGTTTTCTCAGTCATGGAAATCATACCAAAAAGGACATTGTGAAGCAGACTGTATTCTTCCTAGGAGCAATATCACAACTGGGGGCAGCATGTCCTTGGCAAGGATTCAGCTTCCAAAAAATCAGATACTCTCAACAATGTATCATAAAATCAATCATGCAAAGCACACATGTAAATAGCCCTTGCAATGTGAAATCACAAACAATGCTTCCCATTCTTAAAAAGGGCAGACATCATAAAATCAGACATGGAATTTGGCAGCTGGAAGGGGGCTCATTTGGGTCACCATTTTGCAGATAAAGGCAGACAGTTCAGTGACTTCCTCAAGGTCACTCAGCAGACAAGGGCAGAGCTCTAACCCCTGGTCCAGTGCTCCTTTGCCTTTCCCATTGCTCTTAAAGCATATAAAACTGCAATTAAAATAGTATACAATGTACATGAAACTTACTTGGCTATAATATTATAAATAAAATTGTGTTTATTTTTCTTAGCATTTAGAATATTTTAGACTACTGGGAGAATATTTAGAATATAAGGTATCATCTCTTTGCAAATGCTACCGAGGTGCCTAATTTTTCTCTTGACAATTTTCTTTGAAATTTGTGGAGGCATTTGAGATGACTCTAGATGTCTTTAGCCACTCTTGTGGGCAACCTTCTTTCTGGGTACTTTGTTGACAGCTATCAAAGGTTTTCAATTTTCAGAGTTTAAAATGACAAACATGAGTAAACCAAAAAACCAAAATTGCTTATCTGATGTCTTTCTATGAGGGACACAAGCACAAAATACCAAATAAATTGCTTATAACATCAATAATTAAGGGACGGTGTTAATTAAGCTACAGGGAATAAGTGAGGACTGTCAGGCACCTCCTGAATGCATGCTGGTAAATGAATTACCCAGGAAATAAACCATGAATTTGGTAAGACCCGCCAAAGGAACAGGTAAGATCAAGGGGCAAGAGAAACTCAGGGGAAAGAAATCACTGTTGACTGAAGTTATTACATGAAGCTTCCGGAGACAGGTAGCAATTGAACCACATCTGAAAGAATGATCCTAAAAGTCACTTGCTTGTAAAATGCTCTGCCTATGGATGGGCAGAAAAACAGGGAGTATATTCCAGCCAGAGAGAAAAATAAACATGATCAGAGGATGAAGGTGGGCAGAAAAAACATGGAAAGGGGCAGGAGAAGGACATTCTTAGCAGAAAGATTAGCGAGAGGCAAGCAGATATGTGTAGGGCACATCCAGATTCTCTTAGATCTTGAAGACAAAGATTTGATGTTGATCTTCTAGGCCAGTGAATTTAACCAAGTTTTCTTGAGTGGTCAACTTAAGATATATTATTGCAAGTAATTTGACAATAATAAGGCACCAAAGTGAAGATATTAAAAAATGTAGTCGGCTATTAGTGGTTCCACCTGAGTCTTATCACTGTACCCTGCACAGGCTGCAGTTCTATCTAGTCAGTATCCCAATCTCTTTGTCAGAGGGCTTTCCTCTGCAGGCCAGGAAAGTGCCTAACAATTAAGCTTCTGACATGCTCTGCAGCAACCCTCAATGACTGATGGGAACTGGTGTATAATTACCCCAGCTCCCTTGCCTATTGAGTGGGACAACTCTGAAGTTCATTTTCTAGACCAGTGCCACATGTGGCATTTGAGCACTTAAAATGTGGCTGGTCTGAATTAAGTTTAAAATACACATGAGTTTTCAAAGACAGCACACACACAAAGATGTAAAAATCTCCACAGCTGTTTTAATATTGATTATATGCTCAAATAATCACTTTTGGGATATACTGCATTGAATAAAATTTGTTTCACCAGTTTCGCTCTACTTACAATATAATATGGTTGATTTGTGATAAATCTTTAATGATACACACTTGCTTGTGTTACTACTTGTGAAGAAGAGGTCCAGGGTAAATAAATTTCAGTAAAAATAAAAGTAAATAGTTTTGGGCTGGGCGTGGAGGCTCATGCCTGTAATCCCAGCACTTTGGGAGGCTGAAGCGGGTAGATCATGAGATCAAGAGACTGAGGCCATCCTGGCCAACATGGTGAAACCCCCTACTAAAAATACAAAAATTAGCTGGGCATGGTGGTGCACACCTGTAGTCCCAGCTACTTGGGAAGCTGAGGCAGGAGAATGGCTGGAACCTGGGAGGCAGAGGTTGCAGTGAGCTGAGATTGCACCACTGCACTCCAGTCTGGTGAAAGAGCGAGACTCTGTCTCAAAAAAAAAAAAAGGTAGTTTTTAAAAATTGATCATATTTCGTTCCTACAACTCAGTTGCTTATAAAATGCTTTAGTGAATATTATGAAATGCTAAAAAAAAAAAAAAAGCATAACATATGTGCGCTTTTCTTTTTCACCAAGTAATTTTGAGTTTCACCAAAATCTGATGTCCAAAGTTGTATGCTGTACAAATGAACCTCATTCATTACCTGTGATGTGGTGGGAAAAAAAGTAGCAAGCCACACAGATCTAGGGAATAAAGAATGTCAGTGCAGGCTCCCCCACATGCAGAGCTGGAGACAGGTTTGAAAGTAAGTTGTTTATTCCAGAGGTGGTTCCATAAAATACCAGTAGGGAAGGCATAGAGTGAGACACAGAAGGACAGGCAACCAGCAAAGGCAGCAACATCAAGTCAGTCATCTCCCTGAGTACCTGGAACTTAGTCTTGCTGGGGAGCTCTGGGAAACTGTGCAACACATGAGCAGAACAGAGTTATCCCATTGGTGGGATGAGGGAATATTTATGTGCCCACTCCAGTCAGTCATTTGTTGAGGGCTACTGCAGAGGCGGGGAGCTGCACATCTACTCCCAGTACCTCTGGCAAGATACTTGGTAGGCAGAAAATGCAAAGAGATATAGTTACTGGTAGCTGCATACCAGCATAGCACATAAGTATAAAAGGGATGCAGCCAGCACTGATCATTCCTGCTACAGGATCCTATGTCAGCTTTCTGAATGGGAGAATGGTCCAGTGACTGAGGCCTGTCATTGGCTGGAGACCAGA
Source organism: Mandrillus leucophaeus (assembly GCF_000951045.1). Taxonomy (NCBI): domain Eukaryota; kingdom Metazoa; phylum Chordata; class Mammalia; order Primates; family Cercopithecidae; genus Mandrillus; species Mandrillus leucophaeus. The sequence goes on from NW_012106419.1 coordinate 1,973,546, forward strand.
TCAGTTAATCTGAATATCTCTGAATTACAGGGGCCCAGGCTCCTTCTGGAAAGAGCCTGGAGAAACCATACCCAACCCTTGGGATCCACATTCTGCTCACTTTCCTTCTTGCGCACCTGTCACAAGGAGGCATCCCGGGTGCCATAGTCTCAATTTCTACTGATGTGGTTCAAGTCCCAGACCTCATAGTCCTGCCAAATGTGGGTGTGGGTGACCAAAGACACCCCTGGCCCCAGACTGACCATCAGTGGGTTGTATCAGGGGAGCTGTACCAGTTCTCTATGGCTGGCAACTGTTCTCAAAGATAGGTGTGCTCATGCTGTGCAGGTTCTTAACTATTTTAAACACTGCCCCTGCCATAAACTGGTACAACTTAAAGGAAACACACAAGATACCACCCTTGGTGAATCTGAGGGGTGTATATTTCTGAGTTTCCCCGGTGCAATTCACTTTGGATAGACTCACTAGGGACCAATTCGAGAAGATATACATGTCAGCAAGCACAAGTTCCTGAGCCTCTGTCTACAGGGCATGCACTCCTGTAAGACGCTGCTCTCAGCTTCCCCACCTAGGAAGGCAGCTGCTATTGTACCTCCAAGGTACAACAGTGTTCATGCTATTTTGTCCCAGAATGTTGGTAAGGTGTTTACTCCTCAGCCTCTGCTCACCTCTATGGGCTGGGAGCTTTTACAGTCAAGTCTACTGCTGCATCTGAGAGTTATTCCAAAGTCTCCTGGATTTGTTACAGAAGAATTTGCATTCAAAGTGCCAGTCTGGGGGCCTCTCCTTCATGACACAGGTAACTGTTCTTTAGTGATCTATGCCAAACAATATAAAAGCCCATTCTCAAAACCACAACATTTCTATGTCTCCTAAGCATAACGCCGCCAACATCAGCCTTTAGTGGAATGATGCCGGGGTAAATCATGAAATCTGTAAACAAACAGTATTATGAAGGCTAAGACCATGTCCTGGAAAGCAAATAATAAAAAACTATCTCTGTAATGGAGCTAGAAAAATGTAGCCATTTCATGAATATGTATTATGAGATCAAAGTTTAGAGACTCATGGATTTTCAAAGCTTCAAGGGATCTCAGAATCCATTACAGACCAACCTCCTCCCATTTTGCAAAGACATTGAGGACTAAATAAGGTAGGCCACTTAATAACTTATTTAGTAACTAGTGGCAGTACCAGGATTCAAACCCACTGTGTATTAGTCAGAGGCCAGACAGGAAAGCAGAACCCAGGCCAAGTAGTTCATAGAAGGGATTAGAATGGGGAACCAGGTACAAAGGTGTGAGAAGAACCAGAAGAGCAAACAAGGTAAGATGAGGAAAAGTTGAGATCAGAAGCAACTGCTGACACCCTTAGAGTTGGAGGGACCGGGAGAGGAGGTGTTGTGATTACGACTGGGACTGGGACTGCCAAGAGGGAGCTAAGACCATGGAGGAGAAGTAGCTACTGCCAGAGATGCTGCTTGAAGTGACTGGAGCTGGGGAGAAACACCCTGACTTTTCTCCTACTCCCTTTCTCCAATCTCACACCAGTGATCCCATTGGCTGAACCTCACAAGAAGTCTATCTGCAAGGGAGCCTGGGAAATGTTGTTTTTTTGAGTCCCGCAGGGGAAAGGTGGGGAATGGATTGATGTGTCATGTTTTCAGATTCTCAGTCCATTACTCTCAGCTTGGAATAGGTTGTAGTTGGAGCTCACTGTCATGTGTGAGAACTCTGGACAGGGAAAGCCTGAAGTGCAATGAGGTACTAAAATGGAGTTGGTTTTCATGCAGTGAAAGCTCCGAGATTTCTGTTTCCTACAGGGATAGGAAACTATTTTTGTCTTGCTGTCCCATTTTAGTTAGTGACTGCCTGTTGTTTTGGATTCCTGCAGATTTCATTGAAACATCGAATTATTTAGAATATAAATATCAATTTTTACTGCTGTGAAAGTCATTAAAATTTCCTGTTTAGAAGACTCTAGAGATTGTTGCAAATATTAGGGATTTATTTTACTAACCAAGAACACCAAGAAAGGTATTGCTCTACTTTTTGTTGTAAAAAAAAAAAAAATCACCAAGAAATACTAAAGAAGAATATTGTACCAAAAAAGGTTCAATTCTAAATAAATCAGAGAAACAAAATCTAATTTTATTTTTGTATTTTAATCTATTCTAGAATAATAAAAATTGTTATTTCTGTCCAACTACTAGTCTTGTCCTGTGGTTATCCTGCAACTGGCCTCAAATAAACATAGGTAATCCCCTGTGGTTTACAGCCTCAGCCCTAACTCACCTCCTCTAGCCCATTGGATGCTCCTCATCCCAACCAGTTCAACATCCCCTATGACAAGCTTCCCTCTGTTCAAAGCTTACCATCTTATCTGACCCCGGCCTCCTTCCCAGGTGTGCCTATCCTGCCTGTATTAGCCTGTTCTCATGCTGCTAATAAAGATATACCTGAGACTGGGTAATTTATAAAGGAAAGAGGTTTAATTGACTCACAGTTCCACATGGCTGGGGAGGCCTCACAATCATGGCGGAAGGTGAATGAGCAAAGTCACGTCTTATGGTGGCAGGCAAGAGAGTGTGTGCAGGGGAACTCCCCTTTATAAAACCATGAGATCTCGTGAGACTTATTCACTGTCACAAGAATAGCACAGGAAAGACCCACCCCTATGATTTATTTACCTCCCACCAGGTCCCTCGCACAACATGTGGGAATTATGGGAGCTACAATTCAAGATGAGATTTATGTGGGGACACAGCCAAACCATATCACTGCCCTACCTCGGCACCACTCAGCTTGTCTGTCCTCCAGCAGTCCTGCCCTGGTCTCTCTAGATACACAACCCAGTAGTCTGGCCCAGCTCCAGTGGAACCCTGGGTTGATACCCTTACATAGCTTGTCTCAGACTTCCACTAGCATCTATCTGGACACTTGTCTGCATTCAAATACACTTGAAAAAAATCTAAACAGCAACATTAGTTAAGTTCTGCTTTTGTTTTAAATCCACAACTGTACATAGCTTTATATTCATATTTATATATTCAAATACTGCATAAACCAATAATATCATTAAACAGAACATTCCATATGTATGTGTACATGTTTAAACTTCCTCTGGGAATGAGTTATTATGCCATGTACTTGGAGTTGCACTTCCCCATCTCATCATGCTTTAGAAATCCCTTCTAATCAGGCAAAACAGATCCATATGGTTATTAACTCCAGAGAGAGATCATAGGGCACCCCTGTAAGGCACCTCAATTAAAATTTACAGTGGGTCAGGGAAATCATTCCTGGGACTGAATTTCTGATTTGAAAAACTCACTTATAGGAAGTCAGAAATACCTCTACCTCCCTCATAGGTACCCACCTGGGCCAGTTTTATGCTCAAAAAGTGAGAGAAAGAAAAAAGCATTTACTAAGGTGATCCGAGCCAAAATAGTGGTTTCCCCAGCAAGAACATTCAGATAATTAAGGTAAATATGTATTACTTAAAAAAAAAAATAGCATGTCCATGTGCCTGCCCAGCTGACTCTGGCCCCAACTCTGGCTCTTTTAATAACTTATGCAATGGTGGAATCGATATTTGCTTCAAAGGTCATCCTCTTTCTAACAAGGCAAATAAGCCAGTCAGAGGGCCCCCCATCCCTCCAGGCAGCTCAGTCTCCCTCCTCCTGCTCCATCTGTTTAACTGTGTAAAGAACTGCTGGTTCCCAGCTAACAGAGGAATTCAAATCCTCATCAGCCTTGACTTTAGGAATAGTTTCCGGAATCACTAAATCTTAGGACATCTGGAACAAATCAGGTTCACTCACTGTAACAACTGGATAAAAGACAAGGAATACTTTAGGGGGCAGAGGAATTCCCAAGATCTGCAGGCTGCTCGGAGGTCCAATGTCCTAAGACAGCACTGGTGTGCCGCGATGTATGACTTGACCCAGCAAGGTCCTGCTGCCACAATCTGCCACACATGCGCTGCCTGTTACACTTGGCCATTGCATAGAAAATGCAAACAGTATATGTGCATTTCATCAAAGCTGGCAGAGCAGACAGCTCAAGAAAGCCCAGGTTAGCAGCGTCATCATGGTCCCTTGACAAGTAATTCTGTCACGGTCATAACTTTTCTGTTTCTAGCTCAGGAACCAAATGGGGCCATAAATAGTCACAAGCAATGGAATATATTGAAATTATGAATCTCCTAGATTTTGAATCTTTTCTCCCAGGAGGTGAGGTAGCCCTATGGGAAAGGGGAGGGCACAAATGTGTAGTTTAGCAATATGCTTTAAAAAAATTATTAAATAAAAAGATCTGGAAGTAAATCTAATAGTATAACTCTGAAGGAGGGATGAATGTAAATGGTAGTTTGAAATACCTGCAATAACTCTAACTTGATTTGACAATACCTGTGATTTCTATTTGGGACAGAGTCATAGGTCCTGGTAATATTACTGTAGTCTGTTTCCTACATTCATAATTGAATATGATGTTAAATTTCAGTGTGCAGTTAGTGAAAACAAAATGCAACCGTTTTCTTATCTGGGTTCACAGATCAGCAAGAGGACATAGACTCCAGGTTAAGAGCACCTGTCCTATGGGAAGGTGAGTGGTAGGGACTGAATCAATGACCCTAAGGAGAGGCCGTGATGGACAGAGGGAAGGAGGGATGGCAGGCGCAGCCTAGGACAGCGGGAGGAAAGGTGAGCAAGGCGTTTCTGAAGGCGTATAAGAAGACATTAGAAACCATGGTTGATTTCATTCACCTCAATCCTGCCACCTCAGGACTGACAAGGAGCCACCTTTAAGCCTGGTGGTTTAGATGAGAATTTTTTCCTTCTTGGCTTAGGAGGTGAAACTGTTCTTTTGCACCAGGAAAAAACAAACAAACAAACAAACAAAAAACAGTTTTAATATTTGTCTTTCTTTTCTTGAAAAAAACGCAACTGTTAACTGAAAGAACAGCATTTCCTCCAGTTCAAATCTCATTATCACAGAAAACTTTCTTAAAAGACAGTCCAGTGCTCCTGGTGAGAAAGGCTTATGATTGCAACTGAACATCACCTGTCCCCTTATGCAGTAAGGACTGTACCTGTCTTCAGTTCCCCACCAGTAAGGACTTTGCATGAAACCCATTTCTCTCAAGGGAGCCCCCTTCCCTTCCCTTCGGTCTGGAAAGTCCTCTTTAAAAATGAAGCCTCAGGGGAAGACACAAAGTCCCCTGGACCAGCCTGAAGTGGTCTCCCACACTTTATTCCACAAGTCTGGTTTTTAAAAATAAAAATAACAAAATCCTCTGCAATTCCAAGAGGGCAAACAAAAAGCCAATGAGCAACAGTTTTTTTTTTCCCTCTCCCACTAATGTCTGATAAATGCATTGGATTTGATTTCCTTTTGAAACTTGGAATCCTAAAAAGGAATCAGCCTGCCTGGACAGGAGATCTAAGATCAGATAAATAAAACATGAGGTTCTACTGCATCTCAGGACAGGCTCCCTTCCCTGGAAGCCAGAGCCTGTGGCAGAGATCCAGGGATCGGTTGGGAAGCCAGGGAACCAGGCTGGGGCAGGGACAGGGGCAGGAGTGGACCAAGGCTGTGTGCGCAGGGGGAATCTAGCCTCAACCAGACGCCAAGGGGAGCTGTGCAGCATAAACTGCACCAGGGAGTTAATCCACACCCCACATCAGCCAGACATTGGCTAACAAATCACCCTCCCAGGCAGGGTAAGGGTGACTTTCCAGACCAAAGGGAGGGGCCGCTGTGAGCAGCTAGCAGCCAGCACAGCAGCTGGGACCAGTGCACCTGCACAGCAAGGGATCTGGGTGTGACATCAGTGGCACCCACCCAGCCTTGTCATTTTTGGATCAAGATCACTCTGGAATGGAGTCAGGGAAGCAAGCTCATAAAATCTAGAGGTTTTCTACAAGGTACCTTCTCTCTCACTGCAATTGCAGCGAACTGATTTATGGGCAGGTCATGTGAAACCCAGGGTCTCACCCGTGGCCAGTGACCACTGGGGACAAAGCAAAGCCATAGCTGCCTTTGGCTTTTCATCCGTGGAAAGCCATGGGGCAGCCTTCTTGTTCACCTGAAGTTATATCAGGTGGCTCAGAACAAACTTGGGAGGGATGCTGATGAGAGGGTGTGTGCAGGACAACAAGAAAAGTATGTGTTGGGGAAGACTGAGTTCAGACAACAAACAACTGCACTGCTTCAGAATTTGGCTTGGCCCACAGTCACAAGCCTGTGCTGGGATGGGTGAGTCTAGGATTAGTGGCAAGGGACCAACACACACAGCCACACAGAATAAACTGCAAAAATCTTAGCGAAGAAACCACACATGGCTCCCGGTCTGCTCCAAGTTGAGAGAAGGGAGGGATTCAGGGCTACATTCTCTTGATAGGTCCTTTCCTTGAGTCCAGTCACAAGGCAAATAGCCATGTCATTGTGCCTGCTGGAAAGATGCTTCCACATAAAACCTCCAATGGATGTCTACGTTTGGAAGCCAAGGAAAACACTGCCCCCAAAAATTTTATCAGGCACACCTGTGAGGTAGACTCAGCCTTCCCAAGTGTCTCAGGAGGAAGGCCACTACAAGCACATGGGCAGACTCTTCTACGGTCACCACAGTTTACTGCCTCAGTCTTGCCTTCACTGCCCCTCTAAGCATCCCCATCCTCTCACCATCTAGAAAGTCGATGCTGGAAAATGTCAGCCAGTGTCTGCTCAGGAGGGAAGGGGCTGTCTCTGAAATATGGTATGTGTGGGGACAGCTATCTGCTGCTCATGTATGGTGGACCCTGAAAAGCTCCCCTCAGTCTGCCCAACAGAGAAAAAGGTTAGTTCCTTGGGTGGCGGTCCCTACACCTGGAGCCTCGCATTCAGGAAACTGCAAATCAGATGCTTTCTGCAATAGGAGGAATTTCCAAAAGTCATTTCCACCTAGACAGGCCAGGTTCCCCAAGCTGCAATGGCTATTTAAAGTCAGGGGCCATGGGTCAAATTGCTAGAATATCAGGCTCCGGAGCCTCCCACCAGGTGTTTCTCCTGCCTCTGCTATTTACTTTTTTTAACCTCAGATAAGTGACTCTAATCCCTGCCTGTCAGCTACCTGTTCTGCACCAGAAATGCTCTGGCTCCAAGTACACACATAAAATCCACCAACCTGGAAGAACTTGAGTGCTGGGCTTGTCTCTACCTCACAGCGAGGCCTGAGTTACTTCGTAAGACAACTGAGGGGCATCCCAGAGTCATGGGTTGTGCTTATGCCTGAGCTGGGCTGGAGCCAGGGCTCCTAAGAAACACAGAGTTCTGTTGCGTGGCTAGGCTTGGCCCACGTCACTCCCAGGATCATGCAGGGCTCAGGGGGCTTATCCTCTCTGCCTGGGACGTGCTGTGGACACATCCCTTATCTGCCTTTGCTGCTGTCCTCAGCGAAATGGGAACAAAACTCGGAGCCCTATAGATGGTTCACAGGTTTGCTGTAAAGCCAAACGCCCTTCTGCATGTGTGCAATATATTGTTATGCTTGCTAGAGAAGGGGAAAAAAGATGCAGACAAATGCAATAGAGAATAGTTATCATAGTAATGGAGAAAGTTGGGTGTTTGACAAGACCTGAAAAGAAAGTATTCTGAGGAAGCTAATGGGAAGAAGCCTCCATGTCAAAAGGTGATATGACACTCCTGTTGGAATTTTTCAGAATAAATTCATCAACTGAGAGTCTGTGAGAAAGTGGGTACAGGAGACATCATCCATGTCCCTGCCATCCCCTCCCACACTCCCCACCTCTGACCCCAATGCTTTTGCTGACCTTCAGCTGCCAGTGTCTGCATTTTTGTATCTGAGGGCCTTTTCCCATAGCTAGACAAGGATGCAAGTGCCAGGGAGCTAACTGCCCCCACCCACCTAACCCAGAGTAGCTCTCACCCAGTGAATCTCAGGAATTGGGATACAAACACCCCAGCTCCTTCACCTCTCAGATATAGTCATTCCAAGAGGTACGTTTCCCTGCAGGACGAAGTGCCAATCATCCACTGTGGGAGCGGGGGATGATGCACTGACTGACAGCCTCTCTGGATCACACCCTTTGCCATGTGACTTTGCAGCTCCTCCCATCAGGAAGCAGAGTGTACTTCCATGCGACCCCTATGACTTTTGCTTTGATCAACAGAATGTAGCAAAAGTGAGAATATATCTGTTCTGGAACTAGGCCTCATGAGGTCTTGTGCACTGCTGCTCTCCATTTTGGGCCCTGGCCACACTGTAAGAGTAATCCTGGGCTAGCCTGCCGGAGGAGGAGAGTCCATGTGGAGGAACGCCAGCGAACCACAAACCAACAGCCAGGCATCCAACCAACCCGAGGTTGCCTGTAGATGCAGGAGGGAGCCCAAATGAGACCAGAAGACCTGAACAGCCGAGCCTAGCTTCAACAGCTGACCACAGAATCAGGAGCTAAACAAATGGTGGCTGGTTTAAGGCATGGAGTCCTGGGGTGATTTGTTATAGCAATAAGTAACTGATATATTAGTGCTATGATGCATCCTCACCGCAGACTTCCCTGTATACTTCCTTACTTCTTCCCTTCATCTGCTGCACCGCTCGCTCAATTATTTGCACTCAAATCCTTGTCTCATGGTCTGCTTCTAGGAGAACTCAACCTTAGACCATGTAGAGTGCTGCCTCCCTTGTACTTCAAGGGAACTCCCTCATATTCCCATCGTGATCATGACTACAGTTAATGATACCTGTTTTCATGTGTGTCTCCCCTTCTAGACCAGGAGCATCGTGATGCAGTAGTGTGTGTTTATTTCCACCAGGCCTGGCATATCCATAGCAAGTGCTCCATCCACATTTGTCAAACGAATGAACACAGTAGCACTGTGTCACCTCTCATCAGGTGAACAGAAGCTGGACTCTCTGGAAGGGCATGTCACCCTTCAATGTCTCTCCAGTGTGTGACTGTCCCTTACACTGCTCATCACCTTCCCTGGGGCCTAAATCCCACCCTCCACCAGGTAACTCCCATGGAAGGCACCCACATGCCTATTCATCCTTGATGCGTGGCTGGGATGTGAGGAGAGGCATCTGCTGCTGCCTCTTAGAAAGCCCACATCAGGCTGGGTGTGGTGGCTCATGCCTGTAATCCCAGCACTTTGGGAGGCCAAGGTAGGTGGATTGCTTGAGGTCAGGATTTCGAGACCAGCCTGGCCAATATGGTAAAACCCTATCTCTACTAAAAATATAAAAATTAGCTGAGCATGGTGGTGAGTGCCTGTAATCCCAGCTGCTAAGGAGGCTGAGTGAGGCAGGAGAATCACTTGAACCTGGGAGGCGGAAAGTGTAGTGAGCCAAGATAGTACCACTGCACTCCAGCCTGGGCAACAAAGTGAGACTTTGTC
>NW_012106419.1:1983676-1985928 GCF_000951045.1 Mandrillus leucophaeus
AAAATCACATGGCTAATGTTCTGGCAACATTTTCCAGGTTTCTGATGAGTTCCTATTCACCTTCCCTCATATCATAATAATAACAGTGATGACATTACATTTTAGGAAACTGCTGGTATGCCAGCCACAAACCCACCATTGAATCTGAGGCTCTCCAAGGAAAGAAAATGCAACCTACACAGATAAAGGATGTGCTGACTTGTCCAGGTGTGGTGGCTTATGTCTGTAATCCCAACACTTTGGGAGGCTGAGGTGGGCGGATCACCTGAGGTCAGAAGCTCCAGACCAGCCTGACCAACATGGAGAAACCCTGTCTTTACTAAAAACACAAAATTAGCCAGGCATGGTGGCACATGCCTGTAATCCCAGCTACTCGGGAGGCTGAGCAGGAGAATCGCTTGAACCCGGGAGGCAGAGGTTATGGTGAGCTGAGATTGCACCATTGCCAGCTTGGGCAACAAGAGCGAAACTCTGTCTCAAAAAAAAAGAATGTGCTGACTCAATGCAAGGACTGCCACTGATGATGCCACTGGACATCAGCCACAGTGACGCCACTGTTTTTTCACCTCCCTTAAAAGTGTCCACTGTGGCTACTGGACACAGCAGGACAGATCGCTTGTGTCTCCGGGGGAAAAGCTATTGAACAGGGCCTCTGGGTCAGACAGCACATGGGAGAATGGAGGGGAGGGATGGCAGCTATCTTTGCTAGTGGAGTTTTTGCCCATCTACCTCCTCTCTGCAGTGGGGCTTTCACAGAGAGGAGGATTTTTTCCCCAAGGTCTCCAGCCTTAGTACCTCTGGTCCAGAGTCAGCTGATAGCTGAACCCAGAGACAACAGAAGACAATGTACAGGAGATGAGCAGGACGTAGAATCAGACATTCCAAGCTTTAATTTTCCCGTACAGCATGAGCCTTGAGCAAGTAACCTGGCCTTCCTGAGCCTCTGCACTACCCTCAGTAAAAAAAGTATAAGAATATTTAATATCAGTGTTGTTGAGGATTAAATGAAATAATAATGCTAGTTTTCACTACTGAGTGTTTGCTTATATGCTAAGCACTTTGAGAAGCACTTGAATATGTATTAATTAATTAATATGCAAAATAACCTTATAAGGTGCTGCTGTTATTTTCCCCATTTCACAGAGGAGAAAACAGGCAGAGATGTTAAGCAACTTGCTCAAGGTTATGCAGCCGGTAAGATACTTCAGTGCTTTTATGTATATGGAGTACTCAGTGGGGTATCTAGTGCTTGGACAGTGCTCACTAAACAAGGGTGTCTTTCGCTTTATAAAACAAGACAAACTTCACTTTTGACCTAGGCTGTGCAGTTGATGATTCTAACCACTCTGCCACTTTTGAGAAGGAGAACAACTTGTTTCAAACTCAGAATAGCTCTCTGGCTTTGGGGATCCCCCTCTGGAAGACTGGTTTTCATGGATGGAGCTCCCATCCCTCAGCTAGCCAACAGTTTTGGGAAATGCACTTCACCCCACCACCCAACCCCCATGGCAACAGCATTATCAAGACTACAACCATAGGACAATTATATGTTGCCACCACATGGTTCTAGCTTTACAGATATCCTGCTGTGTTTTTTCATCTCCCTTAAAAGTCCTTATTTTATCGCAGTTGGCTAACCAGACAGCACTGAAATGTTCCACTGATTTCTGATAGAACGCATCAAAAAAAGAATTTTTTTAAAGCTCACCTGCCATATCTTTTTCTTTATCATATGTGATGCTTTCTTAGGTACTATGAGTATTTGAAAAGACAAAACATAGTTGCATCCTTTTACAAATGGAATTTTCAGACCTGTTCAGTAGAAACTTTTAAGCAAGTTTCATCCCTGTTCCTAGACGTTTTGACAATGGCCTGTTTTGGAACTGGGCTCGAGCCCATTAAAGATCATGAACTTCTAATTGAAGAGTTGATTGTTTTAAGAGATCACAGGCCTGCCAGAATTCATGCTCTCCAGAGAGGAAAATAAAAACATCCATGAATCCTGGTCACAGACAGCATTTCCTATGGCTTGATCTCTGGCCACTCTGGGTGACCCAATCACTCCCAGATGTCCTTCCCTCTGTCTTAACACAAAGGCTCCTCAGTCTGGTGGGTATTCAGAGGCCTCCAGCCACAACACCGTGGACCAACTGTCTACAAAGTCATCAGAGAAATCTTTTTCTGTGACCCATTTGCTTCAACTTTTCATACAGCGAGTGAGGTCACAGCTAACAGGAGAGCTAAGTTCTAAA
>NW_012106419.1:1985978-1992262 GCF_000951045.1 Mandrillus leucophaeus
AGACATTCCAAGCTTTAATTTTCCCGTACAGCATGAGCCTTGAGCAAGTAACCTGGCCTTCCTGAGCCTCTGCACTACCCTCAGTAAAAAAAGTATAAGAATATTTAATATCAGTGTTGTTGAGGATTAAATGAAATAATAATGCTAGTTTTCACTACTGAGTGTTTGCTTATATGCTAAGCACTTTGAGAAGCACTTGAATATGTATTAATTAATTAATATGCAAAATAACCTTATAAGGTGCTGCTGTTATTTCCCCCATTTCACAGAGGAGAAAACAGGCAGAGATGTTAAGCAACTTGCTCAAGGTTATGCAGCCGGTAAGATACTTCAGTGCTTTTATGTATATGGAGTACTCAGTGGGGTATCTAGTGCTTGGACAGTGCTCACTAAACAAGGGTGTCTTTCGCTTTATAAAACAAGACAAACTTCACTTTTGACCTAGGCTGTGCAGTTGATGATTCTAACCACTCTGCCACTTTTGAGAAGGAGAACAACTTGTTTCAAACTCAGAATAGCTCTCTGGCTTTGGGGATCCCCCTCTGGAAGACTGGTTTTCATGGATGGAGCTCCCATCCCTCAGCTAGCCAACAGTTTTGGGAAATGCACTTCACCCCACCACCCAACCCCCATGGCAACAGCATTATCAAGACTACAACCATAGGACAATTATATGTTGCCACCACATGGTTCTAGCTTTACAGATATCCTGCTGTGTTTTTTCATCTCCCTTAAAAGTCCTTATTTTATCGCAGTTGGCTAACCAGACAGCACTGAAATGTTCCACTGATTTCTGATAGAACGCATCAAAAAAAGAATTTTTTTAAAGCTCACCTGCCATATCTTTTTCTTTATCATATGTGATGCTTTCTTAGGTACTATGAGTATTTGAAAAGACAAAACATAGTTGCATCCTTTTACAAATGGAATTTTCAGACCTGTTCAGTAGAAACTTTTAAGCAAGTTTCATCCCTGTTTCTAGACGTTTTGACAATGGCCTGTTTTGGAACTGGGCTCGAGCCCATTAAAGATCATGAACTTCTAATTGAAGAGTTGATTGTTTTAAGAGATCACAGGCCTGCCAGAATTCATGCTCTCCAGAGAGGAAAATAAAAACATCCATGAATCCTGGTCACAGACAGCATTTCCTATGGCTTGATCTCTGGCCACTCTGGGTGACCCAATCACTCCCAGATGTCCTTCCCTCTGTCTTAACACAAAGGCTCCTCAGTCTGGTGGGTATTCAGAGGCCTCCAGCCACAACACCGTGGACCAACTGTCTACAAAGTCATCAGAGAAATCTTTTTCTGTGACCCATTTGCTTCAACTTTTCATACAGCGAGTGAGGTCACAGCTAACAGGAGAGCTAAGTTCTAAACACATCACAGAAAGCAAAAATTGTGTCCAAGTTGGCCTTGTGAAGCCCTTTCGGGGGCACCATGGGGGAAATCAGCACAACATCTCTCATAAGTCCAACCCTGACAAGGCTGCTTTTGCACTGGGATGAAGGGTAGCTGCCCCACAGACCTACCCAAGGCAGGGAAGCAGGAACTGAGACAGATGGAGACAGGAGCAAACTCAAAACTCAAGCTGGAACATACTTTCATTGAGCAGAATAGAGGGCCATATGACCTATACCATCTCAATATTCTCCCCTCCCTTCCCCACCCCAGCTCCTGGAGTGTGCAGGCTGCATTTTTTTTCCCGGGTCACCCAGGCTGGAGTGCAGTGGTGCCATCTCAGCTCACCGCAACCTCCGCTTCCCAGGCTCAAGTGATCCTCCCACCTCAGCCTCCCGAGTAGCTGGGACTAGAGGCGCCTGCCACCATGCCTGGCTAATTTTTGTATGTTTTTGTAGAGACAGAGTTTTGACATGTTGCCCAGGCTGGTCTCAAACTCCTGAGCCGAAGCAATCCATCTGCCTCAGCTGCCCAAAGTGCTGGGATTACAGGCAGAGCCACTGCGCCTGGCCTCCTGGCTGTATTCTTGTTAGGTTAAATGCACTTACACTACAACTTGGCTGTACTCCCATTGGCTTCAAGATGAAGTCCAGACTCATAAGTGTTCCACAATCTGGTTTCTCTCCCTTTCTCCTTCCCTGTCTCTCACTGTGTTCTCCTGACTGCCTCCTTCATTCCAGACACCTGCAGATCTTCATGGGAGTCCTGTTCTCCATACTTCTGCTCACATTTTCCCTCTGTCCAGAATGCCTGAGTCCTCATTTCTCTCAACACCACCTCTTGGAAGCTGCTGCAGAGCCCTGGAGTAACCCACCTAGCACTCACCGTGTGGTACCACTATCACCCAGCCTCTTGCTCTGCTCACAGCAGGAGAGCAGGGCCCACATACTGCTCACTTCTGCAGCCCAGTGCCTAGGACTTGCCCGGCTTGAACAAGGAAGGAGGGAACATTCCATCCCAGACAAGAATGAATCAAGAGAGTTCAATGATAACCAAAGCAGCTCACCTCTGCTTGGAGCCACTACGCCTCTGCCAACCAAATTCAGACCCTGGTTTCCACTAGCACTTAACTGATTGTACCTTCCCTCACATTGTCCCTGGCTCTGAAGAGTAAATACCAAAGGTCTGGATAAATCCCATGTAATTGAACCACAGGTTCGTTATCCAAGTATCAATGAACATTTCTCCGATGGCTCCTGTGAGAACAGCTATGGGCCCAAAAGTATAACGAAGGTTTCTTTAACGGAGGATTCAGCCAAAAGGCTATTTTGAGAGGCCAAGGGTCCTCTGAGAAATAACCCAACCTAAGACGAGGCTAAGAGCTTCGGTCCAAAGGCATTGTTTTGGAGGTTCAGAAAATCTTCTTACCCAGTCTCCAGCTCTCATGTCTGAATTCCAGGGAGATGGAATTGCAAGAAAGACTGAAATAGCCCTGATAACAACAAGGCATCAGGATAAGAGACAGGGCTACCTTACTGTTTATATAGTGTAGTAGATTGCATTATGGGTCCCAAGTCTTCACCTCCTCCTTATACTCAGGCCCTTTGCTGTGCGGCTTTGTAATTCCTCTCACTAACTTTATGTCCCTTGACTTTGGGTTTGGCCATGCGACTTCCTGTGGCCAATAGAATAAGGCTGCAGGAAAAGTGCACCAGTTCTAAGCCCAGGCCTTAAGAGTCCTTGCACGTTTCTGCATGCCTTCTTATACCTCTGCTATGCTGTGAGAATATGCCCAGGCTTGCCCACTGGTTCCAAAGGAAAAAGAAAGACACAGGGAGTAGAGCTGAATGGTGTCACCCAAGCCTAGAACCTACCCTCTGCTGAACCTAGATGCATGGATAAATCAGCCAAGGTCCAGCTGAATCCAGCCTGGGCCAGCTGACCTGAAAATCCATGAGAATCAGTGATTGCTGTTCATACCATCGAGCTTTGGGGTGATTTGTTATGGAGCATTTTTTGTGGCAATTGGTAGCTGATACATATGGGGGTCTGGGTCCTGGCCACCACACTAGTTGTTCAAGCATTATTGATTACTGGGCCTACAGAGCATAACTGGTTCTGACCACACTTGAAAGGCCAGACTGGGGCAGTGGAGGCAGCTTTAGCCACAAGGTGCTTTACTGAGCCTTGAATTTTACATCTTAATATTAAAAAAGCACAATTCAATAGAGATGAATTTGATCATCCACTAATGGGTAGCAAGAGTGTTAGGACTTTCCTAACTTATTATCTGACCTTGGAGCAGGAGAACATTTTCCCACCACATGAAGGTTTTCTATGATCCAAAATAAATTTCCAGCATTCCCAGTCTGCCTCAAGACAAAAAAAATTCCATATATTTTTGTTTCTTGTTATTTTTTCCCTAAAACACTTTTTGGAAGGCCTATTTAAAATTAAAATTAATGAGCTGCAAATTTATGAACCTTCTTTAAAGTCAGTTTCTCTAATAATCCCAGGAGGTCCTTCATACTAATGTGAAACAATTCCAATATCCATTCCATGAGTTTTAAGTAATTTCGTAAGGTTGGCAAAACATGTGCTATTTAATCTACCACTATTGCCCTAAATAAAAGTAATGCTAATTAATATTTAAGTGGTTTGGAGGAGTATTTGTGTGTGTGTGTGTGTGTGTGTGTGTGTGTGTGTGTGTGTGTACATCAACTTCCTCCAGTAAACTCAAACTGAAGAAAAGAAATATTAGTATTACTTTCCTTTGGTGAATGAAAGATCATGTACCATCATAAGTTAAAATGTCCTAGTATACTTCCATACAGAAACCCCATCTGAAAGTCACCAACATCAAAGATGAAACGTAGATAAATCCACGAAGATGAGGAAAAACCAGTGCAAAAAGGTTGAAAATTCCGAAAACCAGAATGTGTCTTCTCCTCCAAAGGATCACAACTCCTCGCCAGCAAGGGAACAAAACTGGACAGGGAATGAGTTTGATGAATTGACAGAAGTAGGCTTCAGAAGGTGGGTAATAACAAAGTCCTCTGAGCTAAAGGAGCATATTCTAACCCAATTCAAGGATGCTAAGAACCTTGAAAAAAGGTTAGAAGAATTGCTAACTAGGATACCCAGTTTAGAGAAGAACATAAATGACCCGATGGAGCTGAAAAACACAGCACAAGAACTTCATGAAGCATACACAAGGATCAACAGCCAAACCAATCAAGCAGAAGAAAGGATATTAAAGATTGAAGATCAACTTAATGAAATAAAGCATGAGGACAAGATTAGAGAAAAAAGAAAGAAAAGAAATGAACAAAGCCTCCAAGAAATAATGCGACTAAGTGAAAAGACCAAACCTACGTTTGATTGGTGTACCTGAAAGTGATGGGGAAAATGGAATCAAATTGGAAAACACTCTTCAGGATATTATCCAGGAGAACATCCTCAACCTAGTAAGACAGGCCAACATTCAAATTCAGGAAATACAGAGAACACTACAAAGAGACTCCTCGAAAAGACCAACCCCAAGACACATAATGTTAAGGGCATTATGTTAAGGGCAGCCAGAGAGAAAGGTTGGGTTATCAACAAAGGGAAGCCCATCAGACTAACAGTGAATCTTTCTGCAGAAACCCTACAAGCCAGAAGAGAGTGGGGGCCAATATTCAATATTCTTAAAGAAAAGAATTTTCAACCCTGAATTTCATATCCAGCCAAACTAAGCTTCATAAGTGAAGGAAATTTTTTTACAGAGAAGCAAATGCTCTGAGATTCTGTCACCACCAGGCCTGCCTTACAAGAGCTCCTGAAGGGAGCACTAAACAGGGAAAGGAAAAACTGGTACCAGCCACTGCAAAAACATGCCAAATTGTAAAGGCCATCAACACTATGAAGAAACTGCATCAACTAATGAGCAAAATAATCAGCTAGCATCATAATGACAGGATCAAATTCACATATAACAGTATTAACCTTAAACGTAAACGGGCTAAATGCCCCAGTTAAAAGACATAGACTGGCAAACTGGATAAAGAGTCAAGACCCATTAGTGTGCTGTATTCAGGAGACCCATCTCATGTGCAAAGACACACATAGGCTCAAAATAAAGGGATGGTGGAATATTTACCAAGCAAATGGAAAGCAAAAAAGAGCAGGGGTTGTAATCCTAGTCCTGACAAAATGGACTTTAAATCAACAAAGATTAAAAAAAGACAAAGAAGGGCATTACGTAATGTTAAAGGGATCATGCAACAAGAAGAGCTAACTATCATAAATATATATGCACCCAATACGGGAGCACCTAGATTCATAAGGCAAGTTCTTAGAGACTACAAAGAAACTTAGACTCCCACACAATAATAGTGGGAGATTTTAACACCCCACTGTCAAATATTAGATCAATGAGACAGAAAATTAACAAGGACATTCAGGACTTGAACTCAGTTCTGGACCAAGCAGACCTAATAGACATCTACAGAACTTTCCACCCCAAATCAACAGAATATACATTCTTCTCAGCACCACATCACACTTATTCTAAAATTGACCACGTAATTGGAAGTAAAATACTCCTCAGCAAATGCAAAAGAACAGAAATCATAACAGTCTCTCAGACCACAGTGCAATCAAATTAGAACTCAACATTAAGAAACTCACTCAAAACTGCACAACTACATGGTAAGTGAACAACCTGCTCCTGAATGACTATGGGGTAAATAACGAAATGACGGCAGAAATAAAGACGTTCTTTGAAACCAATGAGAACAAAGACACAACGTACCAGAATCTCTGGGACACATTTAAAGCAGTGTGTAGAGGGAAATTTATTGCACTAAATGCCCACAAGAGAAAGCAGGAAAGATCTAAAAT
>NW_012106419.1:1994662-1997761 GCF_000951045.1 Mandrillus leucophaeus
GCTCAAAATAAAGGGATGGTGGAATATTTACCAAGCAAATGGAAAGCAAAAAAGAGCAGGGGTTGTAATCCTAGTCCTGACAAAATGGACTTTAAATCAACAAAGATTAAAAAAAGACAAAGAAGGGCATTACGTAATGTTAAAGGGATCATGCAACAAGAAGAGCTAACTATCATAAATATATATGCACCCAATACGGGAGCACCCAGATTCATAAGGCAAGTTCTTAGAGACTACAAAGAAACTTAGACTCCCACACAATAATAGTGGGAGATTTTAACTGTCAAATATTAGATCAATGAGACAGAAAATTAACAAGGACATTCAGGACTTGAACTCAGTTCTGGACCAAGCAGACCTAATAGACATCTATAGAACTTTCCACCCCAAATCAACAGAATATACATTCTTCTCAGCACCACATCACACTTATTCTAAAATTGACCACGTAATTGGAAGTAAAATACTCCTCAGCAAATGCAAAAGAACAGAAATCATAACAGTCTCTCAGACCACAGTGCAATCAAATTAGAACTCAACATTAAGAAACTCACTCAAAACTGCACAACTACATGGTAAGTGAACAACCTGCTCCTGAATGACTATGGGGTAAATAACGAAATGACGGCAGAAATAAAGACGTTCTTTGAAACCAATGAGAACAAAGACACAACGTACCAGAATCTCTGGGACACATTTAAAGCAGTGTGTAGAGGGAAATTTATTGCACTAAATGCCCACAAGAGAAAGCAGGAAAGATCTAAAATCGACACCCTAACACCACAATTAAAAGAACTAGAGAAGCAAGAGCAAACAAATTCAAAAGCTAGCAGAAGACAAGAAATAACTAAGATCATAGCAGAACTGAAGGAGATAGAGACATGAAAACCCTTCAAAAAAAATTAATGAATCCAGGAGCTGGTTTTTTTTTAAAAGATCAACAAAATAGACCACTAGCCAGATTAATAAAGAAGAAAACAGAGAAGAATCAAATAGACACAATAAAAAATGATAAAGGAGATACCACCACCTATCGCAGAGAAATACAAGCTACCATCAGAGAATACTATAAATACCTCTACACAAATAAACTAGAAAATCTAGAAGAAATGGATAAATTCCTGGACACATACACCCTCCAAAGACTAAACCAGGAAGAAGTCGAATCCCTGAGTAGACCAATAACAAGTTCCAAAATTGAGGTAGTAATTAATAGCCTACCAACCAAAAGGAGCCCAGGACCAGGCGGATTCACAACCGAATTCCACCAGAGGTAGAAACAGGAGCTGGTATCGTTTCTTCTGAAACTATGCCAATCAACAGAAAAAGAGGGACTCCTCCCTAACTCATTTTATGAGGCCAGCATCATCCTGATACCAAAACCTGGCAGAGACACAACAAAAAAAGAAAATTTCAGGCCAATATCCCTGATGAACATCGATGTGAAAATCCATAATAAAATACTGGCAAACCAAATCCAGCAGCACATCAAAAAGCTTGTCCACCACGATCAAATCAGCTTCATCCCTGGGATGCAAGTCTGGTTCAACATATGCAAATCAATAAACATAATCCATCACATAAACAGAACCAATGACAAAAAACACAGATTATCTCAATAGATGCAGAAAAGGCCTTTGATAAAATTCAACACCCCTTGATGCTAAAAACTCTCAATAAACTAGGTATTGATGGAACATATCTCAAAATAATAAGAGCTATTTATGACAAATCCACAGCCAATATCATACTGAATGAGCAAACGCTGGAAGTATTCCTTTGAAAACTGGCAGAAGACAAGGATGCCCTCTCTCACCACTCCCATTCAACACAGTATTGGAAGTTCTGGCCAGGGTAATCAGGCAAGAGAAGGAAACAAAGCGTATTCAAATAGGAAGAGAGGAAGTCATATTGTCTCTGTTCGCAGATGACATGATTGTATATTTAGAAAACCCCATCATCTCAGCCCAAAATCTCCTTAAGCTGACAAGCAACTTCAGCAGTCTCAGGATACAAAATCAATGTGAGAAAATCACAAGCATTCTATACACCAGTAAGAGACAAAGAGCCAAATCAAGAGTGAACTCCCATTCAAAATTGCTATAAACAGAATAAAATATCCATATATCCAACTTACAAGGGATGTGAAGGACCTCTTCAAGGAGAACTATAAATCACTGCTCAAGGAAATAAGAGAGGACACAAACAAATGAAAAAACAGTTTGTGCTCATGGATACAAAGAATCAATATCGTGAAAATGGCCATACTGCTCAAAGTAATTTATAGATTCAATGCTATCACCAACAAGCTATCATTGACTTTCTTCATGGAATTAGAAAAAACTACTTTAAATTTCATATGGAACCAAAAAAGAACCCATATAGCCAAGGCAATCCTAAGCAAAAAGAACAAAGCTGGAGTCATCATGCTACCTGACTTTAAACTATATTACGAGGCTACAGTAAACAAAACAGCATGGTACTGGTACCAAAATAGAGATATAGACCAATGGAACAAAATAGAGGCCTCAGAAATAACACCACACATCTACAACCATCTGATCTTTGACAAACCTGATAAAAACAAGCAATGGGGTAAGGATTCCCTGTTTAATAAATGGTGTTGGGAAAACTGGCTAGCCATATGCAGAAAACTGAAACTGGACCCCTTCCTTACACCTTATACAAAAATTAACTCAAGATGGATTAAAGAGTTAAAGGTTAAGACCTAAAACCATAAAAACTCTAGAAGAAAACCTAGGCAATACCATTCAGGACATAGGCATGGCCAAAGACTTCATGACTAAAACACCAAAAGCAATGGCAACAAAAGCCAGAATTGACAAATGGGATCTAATTAAACTAAAGAGCTTCTGCACAGCAAAAGACCTAATATCCATAATCTACAAAGAACTTAAACAAATTTACAAGAAAAAAACAACCCCATCAAAATGTAGGCAAAGGATATGAACAGACACTTCTAAAAAGAAGACATTTATGTGGCCAACAAATATAAGAAAAAATGCTCACCATCACTGGTTATTAGATAAATGCAAATCAACACCATAATCAGATACCATGTCACGCCAGTTAGAATGG
>NW_012106419.1:1998400-2026066 GCF_000951045.1 Mandrillus leucophaeus
GTTAGGGGAGGGATAGCATTAGGAGAAATACCTAATGTAGATGATGGGTTGATGGGTACAGCAAACCACCATGGCATGTGTATACCTATGTAACAAACCTGCATGTTCTGCACATGTATCCTGGAACTTAAAGTATAACAATAAAAAAAAATGTCCTAGTGTAGGCACTGGTTCATAATGGTATATTCATTTCATTTTATCCAAACTTAACTCTCATAGTTTTAAGTAAGGGACATGCTATGCATTTTGAAAAATAACTATCAAAACTGGTGACTGTTTTTCAGAAATGGTAATAAATCTAATAGAAGAGTTTCTGGCCCCAAGGCTAAAACAGTCTTTCAGAAGGAATTGTTTCAAAAGGAAGCCATTCTGTGAAATTAGGCTAAATGATCAGGACCAACACCTTCATCCTAAATGAAGTCTAAAATAAAAGGTTGGCGAAGAGGAAACAGAAGGCTGCTGTACGGCTCACCTTTAGCCTTGGGGGATTCAAGTAGTGCGGGAAGAAACCCTGAAACAATAAAGAGACTGTCTGTTCACTTGGATCAGGACAGCCTGCCCCTCTTCTTCAGCCCTCTCCTGCCACAGAAAAGTTACTTGTTGTTAAAACATACACTATTGTTAAGTGTGTGTGTGTGCGTGTGCACGCGCGTATGCATGCACGGAGACGGGAGTGGGGATACACCTTTATATAATAATAGGTTGAATCACATGAAATTGTCCAAAAGGTCAAATACTGGCAATTTCATATGATTCAACTTAATACAATCAGCAAGCATAAAATAGCCACCCCCCAAATACTTACAGAAATTAGAAATATAAGCTAAATTGTGAGATATGTAGAACTGCAAACAAAACCAAACCTAAACAATCTTCCCAAAAAAGCTTTTGTTATAATTATTTTGTAATATACATTTTTTTAAAACCACAAAATATTATTGTAAGCCATCAACTCTGTTTATCCTCTTCAGTGGGGAAATCTGCACATTCAGGTTTGGGGCCTGGGGTCAAGGAAAAGGAGCTTCTGAGAACAACGTTGTGAAGGAAACACTGACATACCTAGAGAGCAGCAGTTTACCCCGAAGCTGCAGGTCCGCGGCACAGTCCTCTGAATGGCAATTCCTTTCAAAAACAGTCTGTGAGAGAGACAGGAGAGGAAGGTTAGGGCAGGACTGAGTGGCAAATGAGTACACAGTGGCCAATTCCTTTCTTGCAAATCAGTGGGAATTCTTCCCCTGAGCCCCTCAGGGCCTCTACTCCCACCTCCAAGAAGCCAGCTCTCCAACTTGGGAAGGGGTTCTTCCAAGCTCCAAGGAAGCCTAAGTCAACTGTGGTCTTGATTTCGTGAGTGCATTACTTACTTATTTGATTCATTCCCTAGTCTACTGACTAGGCACTTGGCGAAGTGCTTCGCCAAGCAGTTTTTTCAAGAGAGGTACATGGTGGTGGATGTCCTTTCGGTCTTTGCTCGTGTGAGACTGTCTTTCAGATGTTCTTAGATGAATGATAATCCAGTTGAGTAAAGAACTCTCAGATTATAGTTTGGTCATTTCCCCCTGTTTGCTCTGTCTTGGGGAGGCAGGAAATTTACATTTGAAATAGGTTCTGCCTGAGCAATGGGACTTTTTGAATTTGAATTTTCAGTATTAACAGGAGAAGTCAAAGGCAATTAGGCCATCAGGCTGAGGGAATCACAACAGAGTCGGGGAGATTCTTTCCAGTTTCTTGGTGGGGCAGCCAGCAGTTAACAGGGACACAGCGCCTTTTCTGTAACCAAGACTGGGCCTCAACAGCCAAAGCCCCACCCAGTGCTGGGGCCAAGGCTTGGCGTGCCAAAACCCAAATATTTCCAGAGAGCTTGCTGGCTGTGCCTGGTCCTGGGCCTATCTGTGGAGGCTTGCCAGGAGATCAGCAGCAGCGTCTGGAGAGGGGTGAGGACTTTCTTCTATGGTCCATGGAGGGCTTGTTAGTCTTCCCCTCAATCAGTCTCAACCTCTCTGATATTTCAGGTCTATGGACAGTAGCTTCCCTAAGTTCCAGATGACAGAGACTCTTCACTACTGTTCAGTGGCTTTGCTCATTTCAGTGGAATTTGGAGAGAAGAGCCTGTTGACAACTTTTAGTTGTAATTTACTCATTATTAAACTTCTTCCTTGTCACTGCTCATGGTTGTGAGTTTTTTCCCCAAAATGTAGTTCCAAGTTATTTCTTCCCTGCCCACAGAATAAGTCCAGGCAGCACCTCGGAGTGCCAGTGTGGGCTCCAGCAAACATGCTGGCCAATGAACAGTCTAGACTCAACCAGACAAGAGTAATTTCACCTATGGAAATTCATATTCCCCTGCCACATTTCCAAAAGAAAAAAGCGTCCCAGCCAACACTCCCTTCCTTGATTATCAGGGAAAATATCATGGAAGTCTTGGGCAAAAAGAGGAAATTCCCATGTTCTTTTGGACACTACTGGGGTCAAGGAGAGAGCCAAATTTCCAGGAGATTTCAATATATTTGTGCTTTCTTTTTTTTCTTTCTTTCTTTCTTTTTTTTTTTTTTAAGATGGAGTCTCGCTCTGTTGCCCAGGCTGGAGTGTAATGGCGCAATCTCGGCTCACTGCAACCTCCGCCTCCCAGGTTCAAGCGACTCCTCTGCCTCAGCCTCCCAAGCAGCTGGGACCACAGGCACACGCCACCATGCCTTGCTAATTTTTTTTTGTATTTTTAGTAGAGACGGAGTTTCACCATATCAAACTCCTGACCTTGTAATCCGCCTGCCTCGGCCTCCCAAAGTGTTGGGATTACAAGCGTGAGCCACCGCACCCGGCCAATTTGTGCTTTCTTTGCCATCTCAACTAAGAAGAAAACAGGAGGAAGTGGGTGTAAGGATGGCATGAACGACTCAGGCAAGATGAAAGGTGGGCTTTATGAGCTTTGAGGACAGAGGGAAGCTGCCGAAGAAAGCTTCCCCACCAAGCTAGTGAAACTTCAGCTTAGAGGTCCCTAGCTGACATGGCCCCTACAGAAGCCTTGCACAAACTTTGTTTTCATAATTTCACCTTTTTTTTCCCTTCAAGACCCACCCTCTACTGTATAAGCCTCAGGTCTCACAAAACCCGGATCAGCCTCTAGGGTACCGTCCCCTCATCATACATGCCCTTCCTGTCTCACAGGCAAGAGAGTCCAACTTTGTGAGGCATGGAGGGGTGAAG
The DNA here is from genome assembly GCF_000951045.1 of Mandrillus leucophaeus. Taxonomy (NCBI): domain Eukaryota; kingdom Metazoa; phylum Chordata; class Mammalia; order Primates; family Cercopithecidae; genus Mandrillus; species Mandrillus leucophaeus. Next base: position 2,001,602 of record NW_012106419.1, read on the forward strand.
GGGTGGAGGTGGAGGTGGAAGAGGTGAGAACGGAAGAACAGGATGTGACTTAAATCCATCTGGTGACATGCAGGCTGCCAGATCTGGCATGTGCCCTCCTCACCTCTGTCACCCTGGCTTTCTCATGCCAGCTATCACTCAGGTTGGCCTTACAACTTCCCACCCAGGGCCTCCCCACAAGCAGATCCCCAGATTCCTCCAGCTGGTTCACCTAGTACATGTCCTCTCACCCTTCAACGAGCAAATCTAGACCACTTCTCTGAGTACCTGCGCAAGTTCAGGCCCATCGTGAGCTCTCACAGTTCTATATACTTTTTCCTTCTACTACTCATCTCAATTATAACTAACCAATTTTATCATTACATGTTCAGTGGTAGTCTCCCCTGCTAAAATGATGTCCCAAGAGGATTGCAGGGGCACCGTATCAGTCTTGCTTGCCTCTGTGCCTGCCCTCAGGGCCTGGCATGTAATTGCTGCTTTATCAACACCAAAAGACCACACATTGCCCTGAGAGATAGAGTGACCACTCAAATGGGGAGCCAAATGGTGGATGCCCCAGCTTAGAGCCAATACTAGCACATTGTTCATCAAGACCAAAGCTCCAGCCCCCTAACCAAAGTACTGTCCCTTAGCCATGTGAGATGCAAAGACTTCTCATGAGGAACTGGTTGCTTTGTAAAGACTCTTTTTCCTTGTCCTAACTTTCCCTTGAACTCTGCTATTTCCCGTCCCTGAAACTGGCTTCTTTAGCTGTCTAGTCCTCCAATGCTGCTGAATTTCCATCCAACAAAGGCAAGCCCTGAGTTTGACACATATACACACATAGTGTGCGTGTATATGCACACATATACATGTACACACATATCCCTACAGCTTATATGAGTGCTTGTACTGATCAGATAAAATTAAGCAAAATCATGGAAAGATAAAATACTAGTTAAGAAATAAGGAAATTGAAAGTTTAATCCTATTTTAACTGTATTACATTAAGAAAATTGACTTTTCTTCCCTCCATGACTCAGTTTCCTCATTTATAAAATGAAAATAATAGCACTAGTGACTGTCCTATAAATCCAGATTAGCATATAGCCAGGGGTAGGAGCTTGCAGTGATAGTGATTTTGTCTTAGGCACTGTGCATCACTATTTACACTGGCAAATGTGAGCAACAACAGTGTGCCTGAGTGAACACCATGAAGCTTAATTAGTGGATGGTGGGGCTGGGTGTGGATGGCGGCGCCAGGCGTGGTGGCTCACACCTGTAATCCCAGCACTTTGGGAGGCTGAGGCAAGTGATCACCTGGGGTCAGGAGTTTGACCGTTATTGAGAGGGGGGTACTGAAATCTCCTGTTATGATAGTGCTATCAATTTCTCCTTTCAGATCTGTCAATGTTGTATATACTTAGGTGCTCTGATGCTGGGTGCATTTATAATTGTTACATCTTCCTGTTGAATTGACCCTTCTGTCATTAAGAAATGCCCTTCTTTGTCTCTAGAGACAGTTTTTGAATTAAAGTCTATTTTGTTGATAGAAGTATTAACCACGCCTGCTCTCTTTTGGTTGGCATTTGCATGGACTACCTTTTTCCATCTCTCTGTGTGACCTTGAATCTAAAAGTGAGCTTCTTGTAGACAGCATATAGTTTGATCCTGTTTTTTTTTTTTTATAATCTATTCAGTCATGCTGTATCTTTTTATTGGGAAGGTTAGTCTATTTACATTTAAAGTAAATATAGAGACAGATTTACTATTGCCATTTTGGTAACTCTTTTCTATGCGTCTTGTTCTTTTGTCCCTCTTTTTCTCCCTTGTTGTTTTCGTTTCTTTTTCTTGTATTGATAGGTTTTGATTCCTTTCTTTTTTAAATATAACTTCTATAGGTATTTTCTTGGTAGTTACCAGGAGCTTACATAAAATAACTTGTAACTGTCATTATAAGTTCACAATGTAACTTTACTTGCATAAAAGAACTCTGGTTTTCCCTCTGCTCCCCACATGTTATATGCTATTGATGCCTCAGTTTATATCTATTTATATTATGTACCCATTAACATAATTTAGTTAATACTTATAATGGTTTTTAAAATATTTTGTCTCTTAACTTTCTTCATAGACACAAAAGCTATCTACTCATCACCTTTATAGTAATATAGAGCTCTGATTTTGTCCAAATACTCACCTTTACCAATGAGTTTCCTTTTTTATTATGCTCTCTTGTTGCTATTTAGTATCCTTTCATTTCAACTTGAGAAGCACAGGTTTGCTGGGTATATTATTGTTGGCTAGCAGGGTTTTTAAATTTTATTTTATTAATTTATTAGAGACAGGGTCTCACTCGGTCACCTAGGCTGGAGTGCAGTGGCATCATCTCGGCTCATTGCAGCCTCTACCTCCTGGGCTCAAGCGATCCTAACACCTCAGCCTTCCAAGTAGCTGGGACTACAGGCACATGCCATCATGCCTGGCTAATTTTCTGTTTATTTTTTTGTAAAGATAAGGTCTCATTATGTTGCCCAGGCTGGTCTCAAACTTCTAGGCTCAAGTGATCCTCCTGCCTCAGCCTCCCAAAGTGTTGGGATTACAGGTATGAGGCACTGTTTCTGTCACCCCACTCTCTTCTGACCTGCAAGGTTTCTGCTGAAAAATCCACATCACTAATCATCAGGGAAATTCAAATCAAAGTCATAATGAAATATCACCTCACAACAGTTAGGATGGCTATTATAAAAAAGAAAAGAGATAAAAAGTGTTAGTGAGGGTATGGAGAAAAGGGAACCCTTATACATTGTTGGGAGGAATGTAAATTAGTACAGCCATTATGAAAAAAGTATGGAGGTTCCTTAAAAAAATTAAAAATAAAGCTACTATATGACCTAGCAATTCCTCTTCTGGGTATATACTCGAAGAAAATGAAATCAGTACCTTATAGAAATATCTGCATTCCCATGTTCATTGCAGCATTATTCACGATAGCTAAGACATGGAATCAACCTAAGTGTTTTGTCAACAGGTGAATGGATAAAGAAATTGTGGTGTGTATATATGTATATATACTACACACATAAACACACACACACACACACACACACAAATGGAATATTATTCAGCCTTTAAAAAGGAGATCCTGCCATTTTTGATAACATGGATTAACCTGGAAGACATAATGCTAAGTGAAATAAGCCAGACAAAGAAAGAAAAATATTGTATGATCTCACTTATTGTGGAATCTAAACAAGTTAAATGCACAGAACCTGAAAGTGAAACTCTGGTAGTTACCAGTGGTTGGGGAGGGGATAGGAAGTGGGGAATGGGGAGATGTTGGTCAAAGGTACAAAGTTGTGGTTAGGTAGAATGAAAAAATTTAGAGATTGAATGTACAGCGTGATGACTATGTTAACAATATTGTATTATATACTGGAAATTTGACAATAAAGTAGATTCCAAGTGCTCTTACTATCAAAAAAAAAAAAAAAAAAAAAAACTATGTTAGGCAATGGATGTGCTCATTTGCTTGACCATAGTAATCATTTCACTATGTAAATGTATATCAAAACATCATTTTATACACTTTATATACATTAAAAAACAATAAAATCAAATTCATGAACAAAATAAATGTTGTTATTTAAGTTACTAAATTTCAGAGTTTGTTATGCAGCAATAGAATACCAGAATACTCAGCCAACCTAATGACCTTCCCTAACTTGGGCAATGCTATGAACAAAAATGGGCTGCACAATCCCTGGCAAAGTCTTGGCTTAGGTAAGACCCTCCATAGGCCAGGAATGCAATTGTTTAATAGGTAAAAAAGCAATAAACCACGGAATCAAGAGACCTGTGTCATGCACTGGGGAGCCTGATGTTGAAACTCAGTTCCTGTGTTCTAGATCTGGATTAGTCTCTTTGGGTAAATGGCCAATTCGTTTCCTAAGGAACTGAAAGGCATCTCTCTGGAACAGAAAGGTGGACAGACTAAAGCCTTGGAATACTAGATGACAATGCAGTTTCAAAAACCAAGCAGAAATGACTTTTCCTTTGTACAAAGTACAAAAAGTACAGGTTCTCCATGAAGCCAGTGGCCCAAACTCCTGATTTTCCTCTGAGGGAACAATCCCAATAGCTCCAACTTGGGCCTTTAAGAAAAGTCCTCAGCCTGATTTTATCCACATTTCCCTAAGTCCTCTGGCAAACACAAGTTTGGCTGCTTGAATCAGACAAATCGGAACCCAGCTTGGAAGCAGTCTCTTCCCCCTCCCTCCAGACTCCACCTGCTAGTTGGCCAAAGCCCTGTATAGTTATTTCCCTGGCAGAAGTCTTTCCAGCAAATGTAAACAGATGTAAGAAGCCATCATCTCTCATTCCTCCCTGGTTAAAGGAGGTTCAAACCTTTCTCTCGGGAGACAATTGTTTCCTGTCTCAGGCTTCAGAAAGCTGAGGGCTAGACATCCAGTGGCCTCCTCAGCCTCATGGACTCGATTTCTCTGCTGGCTCCTTCCTCACCTTGGTCTTCATCTCAGGTTTCCCTGGGAAAAAAATATTTTCCCCCAGTTGTCTTTGAAAATATTTTCTCCAGCTTCTCACTAAATCCTTACTCTACTTCTTTTAGAACAAGACTGGCAACTTTTTCTGAAAAGGGTGAGACAGTATATGTTTTGGGCTTGTAGGCTATACGGTCTCAGTCACACTACTCAACTTTGCTGTTGTAGAGCAAAAGCAGCCATAGATAATACATAAGGGAATGGGCATAGATGTGTTCCAATAAAACTTTATTTACAAAAACAGGCACTGGTGGATTTGGCCTATGGACTGTTTGTTGAATCCTGTTCTAGAATATCTGGCTATGTTTCTTCATTTCCTTCAAGCCAGGAAAAAAAAAAAATTCAATGAATCCAGATCAAGTTGCATTTTCCTCTGAGTCAGAGTAAGGAGGCTGGGGCTGGTTGTGCTTCTCTTACAGTGCCATGGTCACCAAGGCCAGGGCAGCTTTGGGGACATGTGATTGAGAAATGGTAGCTCAGTGTCTGCTCCTGGCTGAGGGTGACTTCACAGAGGATGTCATCTAGGTGCTAAGGCCTTGGGAGGGGTAGCTCATTTCTCCCACCCAAATCTGTACCAGAAAATCTTCCCTTCTGATCTAACAGGAAATAGGATTCTTAGCCTAGTCCAGCTATCTTGTTCAGAGGAGGATCAGTTTCTTGGACTTGGTGATATTTGCTTTAAAAAAAATACAATTATTGACATGGATTCAACACTGTTTATAGGGTTGATATGGCAACCAAATCCCATGCTGAAGCCTGAAAAAAGGAGAACAATTGGACTGAATAATCCCACACCAAGGAGAGGAAACAAGAAGGCTATTTTTAAGCTGACTTGATCAATGCATTTTTTTTTTTTTTTTTGAGATGAGTCTCATTCTGTCGCCCAAGCTGGAGTGCAGTGGCGTGATCTTGGCTCACTGCAACCTCCACCTCCCAGGTTCAAGCCTCGTGCCTCAGCCTCCTGAGTAGCTAGGATTACAGGCACGTACCACCACGCCTAACTAATTTTTGTGTTTTTAGTAGAGATGGAGTTTCCCCATGATGGCTAGGCTGGTCTCAAATTCCTGACCTCAAGTGATCCACCTGCCTCAGCCTCCCAAAGTGCTGGGATTACATGTGTGAGCCACCGCGCCCAGCCTGGCAATATATTTCTTGATATGCAGTATGACTTAGCAGAAGGTCTCTGCCCCTATGGTGAAGCATCCTGCCTAGATGACAGGAGTGACATTTCTGAACTGGTGTTCCTTCCATAGCCCCACATAAGTTTCCAGAGCCACGTAATTCATGCTTATAACCCCCAGCATCGAGCACAGTATTTAAATTGTTTTGTATTCATATAAATGCCATGACCTGAGTGTAAGAGGTTTCTCCCTCCCAATTCTGTTTCAATGGGCTGTTTTCCCAGAATCCAAAACTGCCCTTCCTGTGGCACGTTATAAGACTGCAGGAATTTCAGCTCCATTCAGCCCTGTGCCTAAATGAAGGAAGGTAAAGGCTCACTGCGTCTTAAAATCAAGGCATACACTGTTGCTTTATAAAAAATTCATCAAGAATCAATGAAAGGCAAATCGTTCAAGAAATTAAAGCTGAGGAATTCCTTCTATCTCAGGGTCTGTACAAATTGTCCTTCCAGATTTTGAAACCATGGAAGGATAAAAAAAAACCCTCTTGGTTTCCCTTTAAATACAAACTCAGCACCAATTTTGCTTTATGATCCTGTGGAAAAACTGGAAATGACAAGCTCTGCTGTGTTGGGTGTCTTTTACTCCATGGCTCTGCAGTTTGCAGAATTATCCCCTCTGCCTAAAGGCAACATTTTTTAAAACATGGTATATATTCATGGGATACAAGTGCAGTTTTGTCACACTGATAAATTCTGTCATGGCAAAGTCAGGGCCTTTGGTGCATCCATCACTGGGCCAATGCACACTGTACCCAAAAAGCAACCTCCCATCATCCACCTGGCTCCAACCTCCCCACCTCTCCATTGTCCATCACTCCACAATCTGCTTCCATGTGGAGACATTACTTAGCTCCCACTTATAAACGAGAACATGTGGTATTTGTCTTTCCGTGTCTGAGTTGTTTCACTTAAGACAATGGACTCCGGTTCCATCCATCTAAAGCCATCATTTAGGTGATCCAGTTCAACCCCTGTGGTAACTGAGCAGGGCTGACTGCTTGGTGAGGCCCTGGCCCCATGGGACTCCCAGCCCAACGCTCTTCTGGATCTGCCTGGGACTAGGTGGCCTTTTATGGGACATATTTCATGTCTCTCTATAATCACAACTTTTCATTTCAGCTCGAAACTCTCTTCTAGGGACTTTTGCAGCCCAGGACTGGAAATTCTCCTCTTTTTCACCCTGGAATTATTTCTTTCTTTCTTTCTTTTTTTATACTTTTAAGTTCTAGGGTACATGTGCACAACGTGTAGGTTTGTTACATATGTATACTTGTGCCATGTTGCTGTGCTGCACCCATTAACTCATCAGCACCCATCAACTCGTCATTTACATCAGGTATAACTCCCAATGCCATCCCCCCTCCCACCATAATAGGCCCTGGTGTGTGATGTTCCCCTTCCCAAGTCCAAGTGATCTCATTGTTCAATTCCCACCTATGAGTTCACCCTAGAATTATTTCTGTTCTATGTTTCATTTTTCTTTTTTTAGTTGCTGTTAATTAGTCAGAAGAGGCAGAAAACAGCCAGGAAGTTCAAATAAAGGGGCTGGTGCTGTCAGAGAAAAGAAAAAAGGATGCCAGACGCGTTTCTAAAAGCTGCTAAACCAGACATGGGCAGGCAACTGGGAGTGAGAAAAAAAAAAAAAATGCCTTAAAGCCAGAGAGGATCCCAGCAAGACTTCTTCCTATCTACTGCAAGAACATCCCCTAAATAAGGCTCCAGGTATAAGTGCACACAGCAAGGGCCTTGTGAGTGATTTCCTAAATTATCTCAGAAGAGAAGAAAAGAGAGGTTAACGTTTCCTCCCCAGCCAGACACTGTCCACCGGATGTGTTTAAACACCCCTCACTCCACACATGCTTTTGCACAAGGTTTTCAATAAGACAGGCTAATACAGAAGAAAACTCAATGAGCTTGAAGAGTTTCAGGAAACCATGATTTTCTTCTAAAAAGAGTTTCAGAAGCTTAGAACGCATTTCCCCCCACAAATTGCAAAAATAAAACATAACACCAAAAAAGAAGTTTTGCAAATTCAACAGGTTGCTTCAGGACACGGCCTAACCTTTGATGGGTCCCCTCTCCTTTCCTGTTGGGGTTAACCTTGAAGAAGCCTGAGACAGCGAGATAAGGCCAGACTCTCCACTGGTCAGTGAGAAGGGTGAATTAGTTGTTTTTCTCACACATACTTCAAACTAGATGGTTTTCATATGTGTTCTGCCATGGTGCCCTCTTTGAAAACAATATTTACCCAGAAGCTGATACCCATAAAAGTAGGGTTGATCTGGGTGAAACAAGGTTGGAGGGCAGGAGCCTTTTCCTCTAACACCCCTTTCCCTTCCTGCTGAGCCAAACTGCTGCCCTAACTCCAAGAGTGCAATCTGAAATCCCCAGTTTGCACTGTCTCAGGAGCCTGTCTGGTCCTGATGTCTGGAGTGACTCTTCTCCCTCTCCTCTTCTACTCTCTGAACCCCTTAGCCTTCCATTCCTTCTGCAGAGACATTTAAATAATGAAAATAAACCGTAGAGCTGTAAATAATGTCATGTTAAGCCAGCTGGGCATCTCAGCTGGGAAACTATTACCTAATGTCCAGGCTGTGCAAACAGTGGGTTTCCATAGCATGAGCTATATTCCTATATGCATGCATTGAGGGGTGTGGGGTGGGAGGAGCCGTGGTAACGATTTCCAGCACAATGGAGACCCAAAGTGTATGGCTTCAACAGAGTTAAAAATTACCATTAGACTAAAATAGCTCACTTTTCACTTGAAAGACAACAAAGTAATACTTCTCAACAAAGCCAACGCCTTTTCTTTCACCAGGTGTATTTCCTCCATCTTGTCTTCTGAAAAGTAGTCACCACAAACATACTGTGGTGTAGATGTGTCACTGCAAATCACACACCATGCTCTCCTGCCCGTGGGGAATTCCCAGAGGGATTACAGAACATATTTCTTATCATTTTACAGCTCTGCTGAATCTGCCAGTGAAGCTCTGATATGATGCCCAATCTTTGCCAAAGGAACTAGCCTTGTGTTCTTCCAGAAGGGCTCTTTCAACTGAGAGTTACTAAGCATCCACTATAGGCCAGGTACTCTGCCAGATGTTGGGGATCAATAGCAAAAAAGATAAAATAGATCCCTTCCCTCACTGGGCTTCCATTCTAGAGAGGGAAATACAAAAACAAGTAGACGAAATAACATGTTCTGTTAGATGTCATGAAGGACTCAAAAAGGCAGCTAAGGCCACACATGGTGGCTCATGCCTGTAATCCCAGCACTTTGGGAGGCTGAAGTGGGATTCCTTGAGCCTAGGAGTTCAAGACCAGCCTAGGCGGCATGGAGACACCCTGTGTCTACAAAAAAAAAAAAAAAATTTTTTTGAAATAACCAGGCGTGGTGGCACACACCTGTGGTCCCAGCTACTTGGGAGGCTGAGGCAGAGGATCACTTGAGCCTGGAAGGTCGAGGCTGCAGTGAGCCATGATCACACCACTGCACTCCAGCCTAGGTGACAGAGTGAGACCTTGTCTCAAAACAAAGAAAGGCAGCGACTCAGGGAATACAGGGTAGTGGGAGAATGGTTCTCTGAAGAGGCAACATTTGGGTTGAGACCTAAAAAATGAAGAGCTGGCCATGGGAAAAGCATGGCAAAGTGCTTTCTAGATGGTATCAGCATATGCAAAGGGCCTGAGACAGGCAGAGGCCTGGTAAGTTTGAAGGTTGTGGGAATGCAGTATGTGGGTGGCGCTGGAGAGACGGGAGCACCATCGTACAGGCTCTCATGGGCCTTAGCAAGTGTCTGGATTTTCTTCTGAGGGGGAAGGGAGCTCCTCAGTGGGAGGAGGTTATGCAGGGACGTGACCTGGTCTAGGTGACAAATGATGGTGGCCTGGCCTAGGAAGTGGCAGCAGAGATGGAGCAAAGAGAAGGGACTCATGCTGTCTGGGCTCATGGTGGTGCGGCTGGCTCCCGAGTTCTGGTTATATGGGTCCTCCCCAGATCTTCTCCCTCTGCGACAAAGAGGCATCTCTGGACCTGACACATGAGGGTCAGACACCCTAAAGATCTAGAGAGGCTCACCTGAGAGCCTGCCAGAACCCTCAGACCAGTGGTCCCCAAGCTTTATGGCACCCGGGACCAGTTTTATGGAAGAGAATTTTTCCATGAATGGGTGGTGGAGGGGCGGGATGGTTTCGGCATAATCTAGACCCCTCACATGTGTAGGGTTCGTGTTCCTGTGAGAATCTAATGCCACTGCTCATCTGACAGGAGGGACGCTCAGGCAGTAATGCTCACTGGCCCGCTGCCCACCTCCTGCTGTGCGGCCCAGTTCCTAACAGGCCACCGCACTGGTACTGGTCCAGGGGTTGGGGACCCCTGCCTCAGATGGCGCCATTGCCTCCCACCGGGGAGCCCACCCCTGGGCCCGCAGAGACGGGACCCCCTCAGAGGAAAGGACGTGGAAAGGCAGCAGAGCACCTGCTTCCTCAGACCCCAGGTCAGACCCACTCCCATGGCGGCCTCATCCTCTCCTCACAACACCAGGAAGCCGGCTTCCCAGGAACGGAAGAGCAGGATCCAGTGCTGCCTCATCATTTCCGGGCTTCTCACATTTCTCTCATGTAATCCCACAACCACCCAGAGGCAGGCCGAGCAGCCCAAGGCACCCCCAGTGACAGGTGAGGAAACAGGCTCTAAAGGGTGTTCTCTGGGCCGGGGCCCTGATCTCACTGCACAGCCTGTGCTCTTTCCCCAGAGAGCCCAGGGAGGAAAGAAGCCCCGGGGTTCTGGAGGTGTGGGCTGTAGTATGTGTGTATTATTTTCTATCACTGCAGTAATAAGTTACTGGAGTTCAGCTGCTCCAAAAAACACAAATCTATTATCTCACAGTTCTGTCAGTCAGAGGGTCGGTGGGTTGTCTGGGTCTGCTCCAGGTTCTACGGGCCGAAATCGAGGTGTCAGCTGGTCTGGGTGAGTATCTAGAGGCCCTGGGGCAGAATCCACTTCCAGCTTGGTTCGGGTTGTTGGCAGCACCTGGTTCTGTGTTGTTGTAAGACTGAGGCCCCGTTTCCTTGCAGACAGTCACCCGGAAGCCTCTCCCAGCCCCTTAAGGTTGTCCACATTCCCCTCACGTCACACACTCCATCTTCAACACCAGCAAAGGCATGCTTCAAGTCTCTCTGACCTCCTACTCCACCTCATTCCTCCCACCTCCAGCTTGAGGAAGTTTGCTGCTTTTAAGGGCTCGTGTGATTAGATTGGACCCACCTGGAAAATCCAGGCTCCCCTCCCCATTTGGAAGTCCATCACCTTAATTACAACTGCAAAGTCCCTTTTGCCATGTAATGTATCCAAATCACAGGCTCCAGAAATTAGGACATGGACATCTTTGGGGGCCATTCTGCCTACTGCAGCGAAAGACTTGGAAGCCCAGCCGTAGCCAGGTCTCTTTGGGGGCCTCCTGAGAAAGCACGAGAAGAGTTAATAATTTTCAGAGCCCTATTCTGTGTACAGGGATTGAAGACAGGGCCTCTGTCATCACCATTGCTATGCTCAGCTGAAGAGGAGGGATAAGGGACCCTCAGGTGACCTGTCCAAGGACAGCATTGCTCCTTTCCCAGCACACAGACCAGCCAGGACTTCCCGTGATCGTTTCATTTAGTGCCATGCTGTTTCAGCAGCTGAGACCAATTAGCAATTAATTATGAGTCAACTCTCTATCTCCAGGGGCTCACCTGCAAAGGTCCCTGCAACAACCTCTTTCTTAACTGGCCTCCCCATACCCAGGCAGACCAATCTCCCTGAGGCACATCTCTGATCTCCCCAAACTCCAAAAGATGCCATGGTCTGTCCACCATAGAATCACATCCAACTCCTCAGCCAGTGAACAAGTGGCTTCAGACTGCATGACTGAATCTCCAGTCCAGATGGCCTCTCCCCTTTCCCTCACTAGATATTCAACCATGTCAGACACCTTTAGCATCCATCAGCCCCTCCATTACCTGAGGACCCAAATCCTACTTCTCCTTTAAGGCTTCTCCCTTAAGGCTCTGGCCAATTCTCCCTTTCCCCATAGAACACCTCCTTCTCCTCAGTCAGAAGTGGCCTCTGCAATGAAATTCTTACACAGTAATCTAAATCTCACTTTGTAAATTATTCCTGGACTGTCTGTGAGTCCACTGAAGGCAGCAATGATTCATTTTTTCATCGACGTCTTACATAAAGTAGGCACACAACTGAATTGCTTCCAGCTTTATGGTCTTTTTAAATACTCCTCCGGTTAATGAAAAAAAGGTTGTCTTTTTCCTAGTATCAAATATCCCCCGCCTTTCTGATGAGACAGATGCAGGTCTTTGCTTTCCTTAAATTTTGAAGGTGAAATGTGTACCCATCAGACTGTCCTACGAAGGCCTGTAGTATTCAAGCTCCACCGTCCCCAGAGCGCCCAGAATCCCAATCCAATCTCAGCATGAGCGGCAATCCCACTATTCACTCAGAACCTAGTGCCAAAGCCCTATCCTGGAACCCGTCTTCTCCCAGGACTATGTACCCTACAGAGGGAAGGCCTGGTCTCCTGCCTGTCCCGCACATTCTAACTCATAGCAAACAGTGTCAGATTAATCAGCAAGCCTGTACTTAACATGTACCAGTCACTGTCTCCATGTTACTCACACTGTCTGTGCAGTGATTCCACTTTAATTAGGCCATCAGTGGGGGCAGATCCCAACTCTAAAAGGTCACCATGACTTGATCCACCCTTCTGTACAGTCCTGTATACCAACATGGGCTCAATGAAGAGATTAAAGCATTTAAAGTAGTGAAACTCTAATGTTATCTGGCAACATGACCTAGAGAGTTCTGATGAATTTATTCCTTCCTATGAAAGAGGTGAGATGCTCTGTGTCAAACTGTTGTGTATAAAGATCAGCTCTGCTTCCTACAGTGGGCCTCTCTCTCAGAATCTTTCTTCCCCCTCAAACTGAGCCAACATCTGGAAGATTATCTTTTTTTTTTTTTTTCCCATAATCAGGAAAAGGACAATAAGCAAGAACTGCGCTCCCAAAACTTTTCTCAGGCTCCTGGACAATCTTTCCAATCTAAGAACAATATTTTTCTTTTATTTTAATTTCAACCAAAGAATCACATGGTTAGAAAAATAATAACCCCCTGCCGCACACCTCGCCATAGTGAGTCCTCCTCTCCAGGGGTAACCATTATTACCCATGTCCATTTATGTTTCTTTTGATGATTATTTCCATATCTCCAGAAAACATGCTGCTACTACTACTCTTTGATTTATCAGATCTAGACATTATTTTACTAAATTCCTTCCATGATAGACAGGAATTTATCTCACATAATGATCCCCACTCCTTCACCTCCATAATTTTGATGGGCAAATTATTAGTTTAACTCCTCTACTGTACCAGTTCTCAAACTTTAGCTGCATGAGAATCACCCAGCCATCTTGTTAAAACACAGATTGCTGGCCGGGTGCATGGCTCACACCTGTAATCCCAACAGTTTGGGAGGCCGAGGCAGGCAGATCACCTGAGGTCAGGAGTTCGAGACCAGCCTGGCCAACACAGTGAAAACCTGTCTCTACTAACAATACGAAAATTGGCCAAACATAGTAGTGCATACCTGTAATCCTAGCTACTCACAAGGCTGAGGCAGGAGAATCACTTGAACCCAGGAGGGGGAGTTTACAGTGGGCCGAGTTCCTGCTACTGCACTCCAGCCTGGGTGACAGAGCGATTCTCTATCTCAAAAAACAAAAACAAAAACATAGTTTGCTGGGGCTCACCCCATGGGCTTCTGATTCAGTGGGTCTGGGGTGGGCCCAAGAATTTTCATTTCTCACAAAATCCCAAGAAAGGTTGATGCTGCTGGCTCAGGAATCACACTTTAGGAAGTGTTGCTCTACTGATAACCTCTGCAATTTTAAGTAAACGGCGATATCTTGTTTCATCAAGTTTTGCAATCTCTTGACTCACCAATTTAAAAGATTAAGATATTAAGAAAACTTCTCTTATTCTACTTTTACCTTTATATAATCAAGTTTAATGACATTTGCATTTTATGCTATCACCATAGCTCTGATTTTGGCTTAATTATAAATATTGAAAACCAATAAATAGTGCTAATTTTATTATGGCTTCATGATTATTGCTCACAGTTGAGCCAAGACAAGTGTCATGATTATATATCCTCTTCTACAGTTGCAAAGTTAAAGTCCAGGAATACTCAACTTCTACTTCAGATAGAATATTTCTAGGATCAACATTCTTATCTTCTTTATACTATTCTACTTACTCAAAATCCTACCACATTTTAAGTTTTTGTATGCTGTGTTTCCATTTTCATTTGCCTTAAGAAATTTTTAAATTTCCCTTTGAATTATTTCATTAACCCAATGGTCATTCAGGAACATGTTATTTAATTTCCATGTATTTGTGAATTTTCTGAAGTTCCTCCTGTTAATGATTTCAAGTTTTATACCACTGTGGTCAGAAAAGATACTTGATATTTCAAGGTTAAATTTATTAAGTTTTATTTTGTGGTCTACTATGTAATCTATCCTGGAGAGTGCTCCATGTGCAGTTGAGAAGAATGTGTATTCTGCAGCTGTTGGATGACTGTTGTGTATGTCTGTTAGATCTATTTGTTCTAGAGTGTAGTTTAAGTCTGATGTTTCCTTATTGATTTTCTGTCTGGATGATCTGTCCATTGCAGAAAGTGGGATATTGAAATCCCCTAATATTAATGTATTGCAATCTATCTCTCTCATAAGATCTATTAATATTGGCTTTATATATTTAGGTTCTCTGGTGTTGGGTGCATATATATTACAATTGTTATGTCCTCTTGCTGAACTGACCCCTTTATCATTGAATAATGATCTTCTTTGTCTGTTTTTACAGTTTTTGACTTATAGTCTATTTTACCTGATATAACTACTCCTGCTCTGTGTTGGTTTCCATTTGCATAGAATTTTTTTCATCACTTTGCTTTCATTTTATGTGTGTCCTTACAGGTGAAGTGAGTCTCTCATAAGCAGCATATAGTTAGGTCTTTTTTTTTTTTAATCCAGTTAACCACTCCATGTCTTCTGACTGGAGAGTTTAATCCATTTACATTCAAGATAATTATTGATAGGTAAGGACTTACTACTGCAATTTTGTTGTTTTCTAGTTGTTTTGTAGATCCTTTGATCCTTTCCTCCTTTCTTGCTATCCTCCTTTGTGGTCAAGTGATTTTCTCTAGTGGTATAGTTTGGTTCTTTGCTTTTTTATTTTTATTTTTTGTATATACTGTAGGTTTTTGCCTTGTGGTTACCATGAGGCTTACAAAAAACATCTGATAGTTATAACTGGTTATTTTATCACATTTTAATTTGTTTTCTATTTTAACCATGACATAGAGATGGTCCTCAACTTATAATGGTTCAACTTACGATTTTTTGACTTCACAATGGTGTGAAGGTAGTATGTATTCAGCAGAAACCATACTTCAAATTTTTTATTTCAAAAGCTTTTCCCAGGGTAGCAATATGTGGTACAATACTTCTTGTGATGCTGGGCAGTGGGAGTGAGCTGCAGGTCCCAGTCAGTTACAGGATTACACGGGTAAACAACTGATAGCTTTCTACAGACCACCATGCCTGCTAAGCCATCAAGAAGTGTCAATACCCCAGTGGCTTCTACCAGCTATTCTTGAGACTCATCAGAAGAGAGAGAAATGGATGACCCTGTTAGAGTAGTAGCCCCATAATCCAACAGTTAATTTTAGTTCAAATATTCTTTAGGTTCAGTGTGCTTTCAGCTGTGTGTGTTAATGGTGAGTACCCATACAACCATTTTGTTTTTCATTTTCAGTATA
Source organism: Mandrillus leucophaeus (assembly GCF_000951045.1). Taxonomy (NCBI): domain Eukaryota; kingdom Metazoa; phylum Chordata; class Mammalia; order Primates; family Cercopithecidae; genus Mandrillus; species Mandrillus leucophaeus. Next base: position 2,017,203 of record NW_012106419.1, read on the forward strand.
GTATTCAACACATTACATGAGATATTCAACACTTTATTGTAAAATAAGCTTTGTGTTAGATGACTTCTGCCCAACTGTAGGCTAATGTAAGTGTTCTGAGCACATTTAAGGTAGGCTAGGCAATGATATTCAGCAGGTTAGGTGTATTAAATACATTTTCAACTCACAATATTTTTAATTCATGATGGGCTTATTGGGACATAACCCCATCATGAGTCAAGAAGCATCTGTACAGGTAATTATCTTATTTCTATTTTTCTGAGAGGTCTTGATTGCCTTTATTTTTTTCTTATCCATAAAAGAAACATGTTTAATCTGCACCGTATCCTGAATATCTGCCACTTTCTCATCATTCTATTGCTTAGCTTCATTCTTCTGGAAGTTAATTGATCTCCTCTTCTCAATTGACTTGGCTGCTTTTTAGACTTGCTGCAGTTTATCATCCTAGGATTTCTTGTCATTAGACTTTTAAGAGTTAGTTCCAGAGTTTCTTGTATCCCACATCTTGCTCCTTCTGGTTGTCATTTTTGTTTTGTTGAAGTACAAGATAATTTTCTTGGAAGAGTTACTAGGGAGGTAGACTTTCTGAGTCGTTGCTTATCTGAAAAGTGACTTTATTTTTACCACATACTTTGATTGTGTGGCTGAAAATAAAATTCTAATTTCAAAATCATTTTCCCTCAGAACATTGAAGCCTTTATTTCACCATAGTTTAGTTTCTAATCTTGCTTATAAAGAATCTAATGGACTACTCAATCTGATTCTCATTCTGTTGTAAGCTGACTTATCCTCCGTGATCAACATTCCTGCATTCTTTGCCCTGGAAACATTTAGAATTTTCCCTTTGTCTTTGGAGCACTGACATTTCAAAATGATGTATCTATGATAATTTTGGTTTATCTTAACTGTAAATTGTTGTTTACACCAATTTTAAAAAACAGTCTCTCTCTTTAACTCTGAAACATGCTATTCTATTATCACATAATTTTCTCTCCCTTGTTTCTCTTTTCTTATTACTAGTATTCTTACTTTCTAGTATTCTTATTACTTGGAGATATAGGACCCTGTATCTTTAGCTTTCTTTTCTACTTGACTTTTAGCACTCCCATTGGGAAATTATGTACCATTACCTTCTAATACTTTCACTGATTTTTTGGTGCTGTAAATATATTTTTAATTTTTAAGAACCCTTCCCTTGTCTTTCATTCCTCCCTTTAAAAAGGAACAGAATCCCATCCATTAGAAAATGAAAAGAATGGAATATATTCCTAATTCTCCTTGTGTCTACTGCATAGACTTTAAGGTGCTATGTTTTTAAATTTTTGTTTTTAATAATCTCTTATATTCCCTAAATCATTTGTTTCCTTTTAAGTTAGTTATTCTACTGGTTTATTTTAGCCTTTCCTTTCATGCACCAAATTTTCCTCAATCTTGGGTTCCTTGGTTGTCCATTCATATTTCAAACTAAGGCAAAAGGACTGAGTAGAAAATCTGTGAAGGTATTTGGGTGGATTGTAGAAGAGAAAGCTAGCTCTTACACTGGTGACTTTAAATGCCAGAAGTAAGGCTTTCTTTTCTCTGAGAACGAGGCCGCCCACACTATCTTAAGCAGTTTATTCAACACTTTAGAGAAGACGATGCCTGGCTGCTTGCTATTCTGCATGCCTGAAGCATGTAGGGGTGGGGACAAGGATGAAAAGTCAACTCTAACCCTTCTTCATACCAACCTTCACATTTCACTGACCTCCCCCAATACCACCACCACTTTCAGCCCCTTACTCACTTCTTACTCTGGCCCCCTCTGTAACTGTTGGCCTGGCTGTGGCTACAGCTTCTCTGTTCCCTGGGTAGGCAGGAAGCCAGCTCTTCTATGTACAGTTCAAGTTCACCCACTAATACTCTTCCATTTACTTCACTCATAGCAGAAAATTACTGGACTCTTTTATTAGCTGATGCCCTTTCTTTCACAGTGTTGTCCTCCCTGTTCCGATCTACTCGTTTATAATCATTGCAATGGGGTCCCAGAAGGCACAGACATCAACATTTGTGCTTGGTTGGCCATCATGAACCAGAAGTGACCAAGAACATCATTTTGATACTAATCTGTCCCTCCATCCCTGGCTTTGATTGGGCTACTTAAATCTAAAAATGTCAGTAAAGTTTCCAAGATGCTTTTCACTAAAGAAAGTCCACATCCGTGCCACTGACAGACTTGCAGGAACGAGAGTTAGGTTCACTGTGGAAAGTACGTCCAGGCTAGCAAGATGCTGGACAGAGTAGATGACTACTTCACTGGTCAATTCAGAAACAAACAAGCACAGAGGACCCTGAAATTCTTCCCAGGACTCCAAGTCTGGGTAACTTCCATAACCCAAGTATGGGTAAGTTTATCAGTCCAGTAAGATTTGACTTTAGAAAGCAGAATAATCTAGGACTAGAGGCCAATTACCTAGGAGTTACCATAATACCATGCTTTACTGTGTCCCCAGGCCGACCTCTTCTCCCTACTTCCTTGTCAGGAGGGGACCTAGGTCTGTACTTCCCAGTCAAGGCAGAAGCCATCAGCTTCCTACCCTGCCTCTTCATCTTAACTTCTACTCTTCTTAAGCCTTCTCCACGCCTCAGCCTAAGGCAAGCCCATCTACTCTGCCCACCTGCTTAGACACCACTTGTCCTCCCCCAGGGCCTATTCCAAGTATCAATGGCCAGTGGGACTTACAGGCCACTCTCTTGGGGCACTTGTGTTGTGAAAGAAGGTTCATGTTTTAAATTAAAACCTCTTGGCAGCATTCCCCAGAGGGTGTGTTTTGATGTGTAGTGGGCACTGTCAACTGTGGCCCATTCCCTGGCTGATGTGTGTGTAGGCTGCTTATGGCTCACATCTGCATTCTCCTCTAGAGAACCATCCTCAGCTGAAAGGATCCCCTTTCAAAGAGGGTTACACTCCCCTTCCACCCCACAGTCAGTCAATGGCTGAATGATATGGGGCATAAAAGGGAAGCCCTCTTGCCTCAAGGCGAGGACAACTCTTTGGTGTAATTTTTGTTCCAGAGTCCCCCAGCCAGACTATTTGAGACCACAACCATGTTGTTGAGCCCCCTGCCTTTCCTTTACAGGTTTTCCCTAAGAGCACAGCATCATTAAACCAAGTGTTCCCAATTCCCTTTCTCAGGCTCTGCTTCTAGGGAACCCCACTTAGGATGATGGGAGAGAGGCTTTGGGAGATAATGGGATGCCTTGGTAAAAATCTCAGCACTTACATGAACACTTGGATGGATATCTCAAATCCCAAACACTCTGTGGTTCAGTTTACAACTCAAATCTACAAGGCACGGGTCACAATCTGCTAGTTTTCCCCTATACTCAGAGTGGTCTGAAGCACTGTGAAAGGTGGTCCCACAGCTTTGCCCCCATCCTGCCTAGGAGGCTGGGTTAGCCCACAGTTTTTCCTGATCTTCCAAAGGGTTCTGAATCTGTGGTGATCTTGGGTTTCAAGAAAAGATTTGAAACAGATTTGGGATTGCAGATTCCTTGCATATTTCCTGCACTGCACTCAATGCTGCACGCCTCAGAGCTGGCCAGCGCTGCTGCACAGAATCAGGCACAGGCTCACTCCTACCTCATACGAGTGATGCACCCAACATTGCACTAAAGCTTCTCTACACAGCAGCACATCCCAGAATCTGATGAGTGTGGACCACCCACCTGTACTTGCCCCAGTGCTGTTTCCAGGGACTCTTGGGTTGAGCATTCTGTAACTCAACTGCCAATTCAGCAAGCTACCATTCTTGCCACTTCAGCTCACTCATTCTCCCACCATTAAAACATTCATTAAGCACATTAAGCACCTACTATCCACCAATCTAAGCTCTGAAAGCAGTTTAAGAAAAGGGGCAAGTTCAGGGACCAAGTGGCCAGACAGTTCATGACCTCGAGGGGATTGTAACTTCTAACAACTGGAGAACTGTCTGAAAGTGTTTAAGTCCCATAGTAGTCACAAGTAACCCCTAAGATCATTTATTTTATCATTTTGCAGATCAGAAAAGGGAGACCCAGAGAAGAGGTGTGTCCTGGCTGTGGTCTCCCGAGCAGCCAGGTCCACAGCTCTCTCAACTTTTGGGCCATTATTTCTGCTGTGTGCAGCTGCCACCTTGGGTGCTGGGTATGAGCTTTAAGGTTCTGACCTGATTCTTTTGGGCAATCTTTTGTCCCTTTTTCCAGCGGAGAACTGGTGTCAGAGGCGGCAGTTCCCTCTCCTCCTCTCCAGTCATGTGCTCACCGAGGCTGTAGGCTGCTTCAAACACGATTGGGCTGATGACGTCCTGCACCCTCCGCTGAAACAATAAACAAATGCGTGCATTAACTACTAATCCTGGCTGACAGTCATAGAGCATTTCACAGTTTACAAAGACCTTCCACATGAATTGCCTCATATGATCCTCACCATCACCCTTGTGAGGTAGGGTTTTATGACTTTCATATTTTAAATGAGGTAATTGAGGCCTAGGGCAGCTAGTGTCTTGTCCAAGGTCACTCTGCTGATGGGTGGGGGCCCTCCTTCTCTACCTTGCCTGGTGCTAAATCATCTTCTCTTGAGCATATGGAAGACATTACTTTACTCATCCTCCAAATATTCTTAGAAACCAGTTGGCAAATGGGAGAACATCTGTGCTCACTCTGCTAACCCTTTGCATTCAGTGTTTTGATGATCAAATCTCTTTTGCATTGAGATAAATATGGATTTTGTGTTAAGGCAGGGAATCCAAAGACTGAGTGGCCCAGTGTCATCCCAGAGTTAGACATCAGTGGAGCCAGGGATGAAAGTCTGACTCCTGGCCCTATGTTCTTTCCTTTAGAATCCAAGAATCTCAAGCCCCAAGGGAACAGTAGATTGACAGTCACGATGGGAAAGGAAGGGAGGCAAGCAAACATGCCCTGAACATATGAGATGCCAGGCACTGTGCTAGGTGTTGCAGGGAGATGAGAAACACGCCCATACCCTGTGAGTGAAGGCTTGTTATCCTCCATTATACAGAAAAGGAAAGGGGAAATGCAAGGCTCAGTTCCCCAGGGTGCATGGCTGGTAAAGATTTTCAGTCACATCTGTTCAGCCCTGGAGCTCTTGGCTTTTCTGCACACAGAGTCACCGTCTCCTGGGGACTCTGGCCCCCACAGTCTCACAAGTTAGAGTTAGAGGCAGGAGTAAAGCTGGTAGGTGGTCCCACATTCTGAGACAGTGAACTTGGCGGGGGTGGGTGTGGACTGCTCCAAGGACTTCCAACTGGAGCAGGGCAAGTCTGAGACATGTCAAAGGAAAGTGGCGCAAACAGCCAAGTCCCTGGGGAGAGACAGGAGAGTGGCAGCAGGGAAGAGTGAGAAGAGAAGCTGGGCAGGCAGGCTGAGGCCAACCTCAGGGCCACAAGTGCAGAGCTGAGGACTTCATACTACTCTCTATGTGAAGTTTGGGGGCGTTTGGAGCAGAGTAGCACTGTGTTCAAAGGAGTAGAGGTTCTAAAGGCCCCGGGAGGCACACAGGGAGGACTTTGCTCCCACCCCTCCCCGACACCCAGCCCCCTTCCCCAGAGGCAGATGTGCCTGCCAGTGTGGGGGTACTTAGGTATCCATCCAGTCCAAGCATCTGTAGCACATCGTGGCATCTCATGCTGCACTTTGCTTTATTCACTTAGCATATATTCTGGAAACTGTCCATGTCAGGAACATCTCCTTTTTGATGACATACAGCATGTCACTGTATGGATGCCCTTGCTGACTAATGTTTGGGATCAAAGCTACCTGAACCAGCAAATAGGGAGTAGCCCATCCACAAACTGTAGCAGCATTCACCCGGATTGGTCCCATGAACCTCGGTTCCCTAGGAGCAGGGTAAATAAGAGTCTGAAATTAAACAGATTGCGGGGAACACCAAGTTAAACAAAGTTAAAGAGGATTTTATTCTGTTTTGTTTGTTGTTTCTACTTTTACTGCCATTGCCTCCAAGAAGTAAGTGGTGGTAGTCCTAAGTGTATGGGGCCACAGAAGCTTGTGTTTCTTCAGAGTTCTTCAGGGCTGGAGGGGAGAGGAGGTGAGCAGAATGCATGCAGAGACACTGGAGGGCAGACTGGAAATCTCCCGCGGCAGCCCCGGAGAGGAGATGGCCGAGATGAAGTGGAGTGGCAAGGGCTGGGGAGGCAGATATGGCCATGCCTGTGGCTGCTGAGCTGTGGGGCATGGGAGACCAGGCAAAGGGGACAGATGACTCCCGGGGTGGGGGCCTAAGTGACTGGCAGATGATTTTTACTGGTGTTCAGGAAAGCATTCAGCTGGGAATAGATTCAACCATTCAGCATAAATAAAACACAGGGCTTCTCCGAGAGAGATGGGGGAGCCTTTGGACAAATTATTTCCAGGAAACACCTCTTGAACTCCAGATGTCAGGAGCAGACCTTTGATACTTATGTCCTCTGGGAGCAAAGCACACAACCCTGGGATCCAGATCCTCCCAGCCTGCTGACTGTGCTAACCAGAACTTGAAGACTGCCAGTGGTGTCGGGAGGGATGAATGAATGCAATCTTTATGTGTTTAAAAATAAATTCTTCAATGTTTCCCTAAGGCTGACTATCTTAAGGTTCTGCATTTAAATCCTTAATGATGAAATAAGTCAGTTATGATGTTGTTATTCTAGGGGAGGAGGTGAAGATGGGGGTAGGGAAACAGAAGTCATTTACTATTTCCTGGCTACCAAATGTGTTCCAGAGACTGGGCCAAACTCTTCACAGACACTGTCTTTCTTAATCCTTACAATACCTGAGCTGGTAGATTATTGACCTCCACTTCTACTTTTTTTTTTTTTTTGAGACAGAGTCTTGCTCAGTTTCCCAGAAGTGGGTCAATCTTAGCTCACTACAGCCTTGAACTCTTAAGCTCAAGCAATCTTCCTGCCTCAGCCTCCTGAGTAGCTGGGACTACAGTTGGATACTACCATGCCTGGCTAACTTTCATTATTTTATTTCTTTTATTTCTTTTTTTATTTTGTAGAGATGGGGTCTCACTATGTTGCCCAAGGTGGTCTTGAACTCCTGGCCTCAAGTGATTCTTCTGTCTCAGCCTCCCAAAGTGCCGGGATTAAAAGTGTGAGCCACAGCACCAGCCATTGCCCCCGTTTTACAGACAAGATCACAGAGGTGCAGGAGCTCAAATAAATTGCCCTCCATCCCAAAGCTAGCAAGTGAAACCAGAAGCAAAACTACTTTCCTTGCTGTCCATAAAATACTATTTTAAAACCATCCCAACTACTTTAGGTTCTGACATCATCCTAAAAAATTATTTGTTTACATAACAGCATATAGGGTGAGGGGAAAAATGTTTCACACACAAGGATGAATGTGAATAAGTGACAAATAATTAAGAAATAGGGGCTTGAAGTAAGGGCTGTTTCTAAATGCAGCCATTCAAGCCATGGTGGCTGAGGGGACAAACCTGAGTCGTGCCATATCTTATTTTGGATGAGTAATGCGTTTGGAGATGTAGGGGTGCGAATGATGCTTCCTGGAAATAGCTGCCAGAACCTATTTTAATTAAGAAGTCTGAAAAGCAGCTTCTTATTACATGTCCCAGTAGCTCCAGGCAGAAGGGACCCAAACCACACTGAGGCGTGGGTGGAGGCAGAGGAGAGTGTAGCAATTAGAAACAGGCCAACACCCCCAAAAGGACAGCCCCTCCTTCCCACACTGGGCCGGTTTTATCTGAGCTGCAAAGGAAAAGTAGCAGCACCATTTAGTGGTTTCCTTTTCATTTTTGGAAGCGCAGCTTTCCTGAGCTCAGCACTGCAATTAAGCAGAGGAACTCCTTAAGATGGAGAAAGAGGCTTACAGCTCTGGCACAGACCATGGTCACTGAAATTTTATTGCTAAAAAAAAAAAAAAAAAAACCTCTACAAACTGAAAATTCTAAAGTTGAAGCTTCTGGAGTTCTAAAGCATCTAATAAAGTGTCATTCTGACAGCCTAAAAGGCAAGAATCTACCTTTTCCTGCTAAAAATCTATGGGAGTCTCTTGTCTCTGAAAACTGACGGAGCCCCCACAGAGGAGAACACCCAGGCTGGTGGCAGAATTTGCAGCAGCTGAGATTTTATAGGGAACTTAACATATGCTCCATCTGAAATTTATTGGGTGCTTACTTTATGCCAGGCAATGTGCTGGGCCCCAGGGAAACAGACATGAAAGACCTTCAGGGAATAATGAGTCTCAGGGGAAACAGACAAGGAATGACAATGCAGTTCAACACATACCAGGAGGGGAGGCTTTGGGGACCCAAAGATTCAGACTGAGGGCTGGCACACTTCCCAGAGGAAATGCCCCTGGGCACAGTTGAAAGACAGTAGGACATTAAGGCAGACAGCAGGTGCGAGGCGGGGCTGTTGTAGCTGCGTGGAGAGGGCATGGGCTGTCCAGCGGCGTGCATCTGACTCCCAAAGGGGAGAAGTCAAGTTGGTAGGCAGCAATGGGGGAGAGAAGATTCATGCAGAACAAGATCCAGGGGACTTTGCAGGTTATGTGATCTTAAAAGCTAGGGAGAGCTGGGAAGGGGGTAGCATGACACTAGAGGCTGTTACAGAAAAGTCCTTCTTGGCTGGCCATGGTGGCTCACGTCTATAATCCCAGCACCTTAAGAGGCTGAGGCAGGCGGATCACCTGTGTCAGGAGTTCGAGACCAGCCTGGCCAACATGGTGAAACCCCATCTCTACTAAAAATACAAAAATTAGCCAGGCATGGTGGTGCACGCCTGTAATCCCAGCTACTCAGGAGGCTGAGGCAGGAGAATTGCTTGAACCCAGGAGGCGGAGGTTACAGTGAGCCAGGATTG
>NW_012106419.1:2026751-2028030 GCF_000951045.1 Mandrillus leucophaeus
AGGATCACAGTTAAAAAAAATCATGTTAAAAATGGTAATGATCACCATTCATTACTTGCCTACAGCATGCCAGTCATTGTACAAGGTATATTTTATAATTATAAATATTATTTATAAGCTACTTTAAAATTCTCATCAGCTTGAAGATTCTTTTAAAAGCAAACTGAGGATTTTGCATTTCTAGTAATGATAGAGTAACTTACTGAAACTGTCCTCCCACGGACAACTTGAAAAGCTGGACACACACACACACACACACACACACACACACACACACACACACAGCCCCGTTTAAAATTATCATGGAATTTATGTTTGAAATGCCAAGTTCACTTAAAAAATTAAAAATATATAAAGTTATCAGGGAACCAACTATCAAGACAGTCAGGACTTCAGAGTCTAGGGTCCCGAAGAGAAGGAAAGAATGTGGAGGTAACCCCAACATTTATGGGCACTTTTCCCTTGACGTGTTTCCAGATTTGTAAGCAGTGTGGGATGGGACGCTATGAAACTGAAAGTGAAGCAGTGGCTAAAAGGCTAAGTTCTTGAGTTTCTGAGCTGAATTTCTGGAAGTCTTATGACTCTGTGAAGACAACACTTAAGAGCTCAGGGCTAATAAGGCAACCAGGACCTGAGGGGCCAAAATCCCAAACAGAAAGAAGTATATTGAGGTATGTTTACTGTACACCACATTTATCCTCAAGGCATCTGCTGATTCTACAGCAGCATGGGGCTGTGAGACTAAGAAACCAGGCTGAGGACAGTGGTTAAGGTGCTGAGAAGACAAGATATATTTGACTGGAGATTGAACACAGCAGAAAACATGACCAGCGACCCAGAAGTTGTTTGCTTTTTAATCTATAGGATTGTGAATGAAATCACACTTGGCCTCAGTATATTCTCTCAATAGGAAATATCCAGATGAAAGCATGGAGAGGAAAAAGGAAGGAAAATTCATAAATAAACATAAGAGACATACAGGACACGGTATAAAGTATAACATATTTGTAATCAGATAATAAATAATATTTATAATTATAAAATATACCTTGTACAATGACTGGCATACTGTAGGCAAGTAATAAATGGTGATCATTACCATTTTTAACACAATTTTTTTTTGACAGAGTTTCACTCTTGCTGCCCAGGCTGGAGTGCAATGGCACAATCTCAGCTCATTGCAACCTCTGTCTCCCAGGTTCAAGTGATTCTCCTGCCCCAGCCTCCTGAGTAGCTTACAGGCACACACTACCACACCCGGCTAATTTTTTGTATTTTT
>NW_012106419.1:2028080-2029747 GCF_000951045.1 Mandrillus leucophaeus
AGGGCATGGGCTGTCCAGCGGCGTGCATCTGACTCCCAAAGGGGAGAAGTCAAGTTGGTAGGCAGCAATGGGGGAGAGAAGATTCATGCAGAACAAGATCCAGGGGACTTTGCAGGTTATGTGATCTTAAAAGCTAGGGAGAGCTGGGAAGGGGGTAGCATGACACTAGAGGCTGTTACAGAAAAGTCCTTCTTGGCTGGCCATGGTGGCTCACGTCTATAATCCCAGCACCTTAAGAGGCTGAGGCAGGCGGATCACCTGTGTCAGGAGTTCGAGACCAGCCTGGCCAACATGGTGAAACCCCATCTCTACTAAAAATACAAAAATTAGCCAGGCATGGTGGTGCACGCCTGTAATCCCAGCTACTCAGGAGGCTGAGGCAGGAGAATTGCTTGAACCCAGGAGGCGGAGGTTACAGTGAGCCAGGATTGCGCTACTGCACTCCAGCCTGGGTGACAGAGCAAGACTCCGTCTCAAAAAAAAGAAAAAAAGAAAAGAAAAGAAAAATCCCTCTGACAGGGGCAGCGAGGCCAACATGGAGGCAGCAGGAGGCTGTGTTCTAGAAAGGTCCCTGTAGCTGCCACGTGGAAGTGGACTGATGGGTGCAGGACTGGGGAGAAGCAGTCCAAGGAGGGGCTACCACACGGGTTTAGTGGAAAGAGAGTAAGGGCCTGCACCAGGACCCAGCAGCAGAGATGGAGAAGAGGGGACCCCATCTGCCCAGCCAAAGAAGATACACATTTCAATTTGGGAGAAGTACCGGAGTGACTTGGCACCCCTAACTGGCCACCTGACCTAGGAGCCTACCTAATTGCTGCTTGTCTCCAAGAAAAAAAGAGGATTTTTTCCTTCCTTAGCTAACCAGCAGCTGCCGGGGTAAATTAAATGAAAACAGGAAGGGTTGGCCCCACTTCAAATTTGTAAATAATGCAGAAAGTCAGAAAATAAGCAGTTAGCATTAAGCTAGATAATTAGTTTGGGGAAAATCTTCTAAGTGTTTTTAAAAGAGGATTCAGTATTTTTTTCTTTTTCCAAACATGTGATCTTTTTGTCCCGTCCATCCTCCATCCTCTCTTACTATTTCTCTGCATCCAACCCTACTTTCACCTATGATAACCTTGTAGACACACCTAGAAATGAGAAATCTTCAAAAATGGGATGGCTTTTCCTTTATCTCTATACTCATAACAAATAGGATCACAGTTAAAAAAAATCATGTTAAAAATGGTAATGATCACCATTCATTACTTGCCTACAGCATGCCAGTCATTGTACAAGGTATATTTTATAATTATAAATATTATTTATAAGCTACTTTAAAATTCTCATCAGCTTGAAGATTCTTTTAAAAGCAAACTGAGGATTTTGCATTTCTAGTAATGATAGAGTAACTTACTGAAACTGTCCTCCCACGGACAACTTGAAAAGCTGGACACACACACACACACACACACACACACACACACACACACACACAGCCCCGTTTAAAATTATCATGGAATTTATGTTTGAAATGCCAAGTTCACTTAAAAAATTAAAAATATATAAAGTTATCAGGGAACCAACTATCAAGACAGTCAGGACTTCAGAGTCTAGGGTCCCGAAGAGAAGGAAAGAATGTGGAGGTAACCCCAACATTTATGGGCACTTTTCCCTTGACGTGTTTC